>NC_079504.1:6259193-6551693 GCF_030052815.1 Hevea brasiliensis | reverse complement strand
CCTATTGGTAATTTTTAATTAAATTTATTGATAACTATTTTTCTATATTTTATGAAAGTTATAATATATAATTATTATATAATTTAATTTTCTAAATACATCCTTATTATTTAAAATATTATTTTCTTTAAAATCTGATTTTAAAAAAATTAAGATATTTTATAATTAAATATAATAATTAAAAATTATTTATATTATTTGTTTATAAATTCATTTATATAAAATGTTATTCATCATATGTTACATTTAGTGATAATAATAATAACAATAATAATAATAACAATAACAATAATAATAAAAGTAATTGATGACCATTAATTTAAAAAATATTGACTATTAATTTATGATTTCATAATTAATCATAAATACTCTCATTTACATTAATTATTATTTAAATTTTTTATGTCTCTTTTAATTATCATTATTATTTATAATATTACTTTACCATTTATGATTCAATTACTATTTTTTTAAAATTTAAAATATTTAGTAATTAAATGTAATATTTATAAATTATTTATATTATTTTATAAATATTAATTATTATTTTTATTTCTTTTATAATTATTATTATTACTTACAATATTATTTTAATATTTATTATTTAAATTATTATTTTTTTATTTTATTTTTAAAAATTAAAAATATTTTATGATTAAATATAATATTTAAAAATTATTTATATTATTTTTTTATAAATTCATTTTTGTAAAAATATTATTTACCAAATGTTACCCTCTATAATAATAATAATAATAATAATAAATTATTAATTGTTATTACTTTAAAAAAAATTAATCATTAATTTGTGATATAATAATCAACTATCACATAATTCAATTTTAAATTATTTTATATATTTAACAAATATTTTTATTGCATTGTTATATTTTTTATTATAAAATCTTTATTAAAAAATTTGAGAGACAAAAGTATATACATAAAAGTTATAAAAATAAAATATATATATTGAACTTATTTATAATTAGTATATATTATTTTTTATGTTAATAATTTAATATTTTTTATTTTTCTAAAATTAATTAATACTTATTATTATTATTATTATTATTATTATTATTATTATTATTATTATCATCATCATTATCATCATCATCGTCATCAATCATTATTATGGCCAACTTATGGCCATTTAATTAAAAGGGTCAAATAAATAAAAAATATTTTACTTTTAAAAATTTAAATTTAAATAATTTTTTTACCATTTTTCAATTCAATAATATTTAGTTATAAATTATTTTTTTATTTAAATAATTTTCATTTGTTTGTCAATATATAGTATCTTATGAGATTTTTGATATATATTAAGTATTATTCTTTCACTAAATATTTTTATTTAACCTCAATTCGCTCAAATATTTTTTTATATTTTATTATTTCTTTTAAAGTTATTAGTTATAATTCTCAAAATTTATTTATTTAAATATATTTAATTAATATTTATTTAATTATTAATTTTTAAAATTTTCTTATTTAATATTTCTTAAATTTTGAATATCTTATCTCATTATAATTATATATTAAATAAAATTATAATTAATATTTTGATTATCTATATTTTATTATAATTAATTTTCATCAAAATTATTTTTAAATTTTAATTAAATATCTATATCTTAGTGTATAAATTATCTCTTAACTATATTTTTATATAGAAGTAGAATTTTAAATATAAATTGTAAATATAATAACATTGAAAATTTAACAATAAATAAAAATAATTAAGAACAATTAAAGTTACAATATTATAATCATGAAATCTACCTTTTGAAAAATAGTATGTATTTATAGTATTTATTTTAATAATAGAAAATTATGACATTTTAAAATTATAACTTTTATGAAATGTATTTATTTTATATTACAAATTTATGTAAAGTGATAACTATTTTTATCAAATAATTATTTTATAAAAAAATTTGAGATTAATAAAAAAAATTTACATTTAGATGTAGTAATTTTGAAAATAATATAATAGAATGTTATTTTTAATTTATAATAATATTATGTATTTTTATGATTACTGAAATTAAATAACTCAATTCCTCATTGATAATTTGAGAATTTTTTATTTTATTAATAACAAAAAATATTATATTTATATATTTTTAAAATAATATTATTTTCTCATATTAATATATTTTTTATAATTTATAAAAAATAAATATCGATTTACATAAATTATGAGATAAAATATAAAAATTTTATGAAATTTAAATTATTTTTTAAATAAAGTACTTTAATTATATTTTAAATAAAATAATCATGAAAATTACTCTTAATAAACGTATAAAAAAATTAAATTGGTATTTTAATCAATTATAATATAAATTAATTAAAAATTTATTATTATGATAGGTAAAAATTTATTTAAATTAAATTAAATAAGAGATAAATTTTAATTTAAAATTAGTTTAATAGTAATAATTTATTTTATTTAAAATATAATTAAAAAATAAATTAAAAAATAAAAATTATAAATAATCCATGAATAGCATGAGTATTATGCTAGTGTTAAAAATTACTAAGAATTGTGAGGTTTCTAATTTAAGTTTCAATAATGTCAATTATAAAAAAAAATTATTAAAAATTTATAATTTACTATACAAAATATTTTTTTTAAATTAATTTCTCCCATTATCTTTATGTCTTCTACTAACAATAATAATTGCAGTTGATGATATTGCCTTTCTCTTTCTAAGCAACTATAATCACCTTTTATGGTTGAAATAAATTGGAAAAAATATTAAATAAGCCCTTATATTTTTAATCAACTTAAAATAAATTTAAAATTAAATTTTGTACTTTTTAATTAAGATTAAATAAATTCACACAATTAAATACTATTTTCTAATAATAAAGTATTATTTTTTATGATTTTAAATAATAAGATATTACAAATAATAGTATTAATACTAACACAATTTTTGTTCACTATGTTTTTTTTTTAATTTTATTTTAATTAAAAATAATAAATTTTTTTAATATTTAAAATTAAAAAAAATAATATTTTATTAAATTCGCATTATTCAAAAAATAATAAAAAATTCGCATTAATCGAGTAAACAAGATGGTCATGAAAAACAAATAGGAATGAACTTTATTCCTTCAAATACTTTTTGGATAATGATAATATTATTTATTGTAACGCTATTAAAGTTTTTAAAAGGCACCACTAAAGTTTCTGGCAGCATTTTAATAATGTAATTTCAATTATAAAATAAAATAAAAAAAATAATTTAATGTGTGTCTTAATGTGCATTAATTGAGAATAGAAGACAATTAAAAGTATTTAAATATATTAATTAAATATTATTCTATTTTTTTTCTTAATTAGTGGATCTTACTACCATTATTGATATTATTTTTTTTTTTACCTAAAATTATAGATAAATTTTTTTATAAAAATACAATGCCTTTTAAAGATACTTTAGCAAGTGGCCAAGGGGATGGATTGTTATTCACTACTTGAAAGTGAAAATTGAAAAGTCATTCCCTCAAGTGAAGGGAAGACAAATTGAAGTGGCAATGGGTATGTCCACTATAAGCTTAAGAATTAATTAAAGGATGTGACTAGCTATTATGCTAGATTCACATTCTTGATAGGCCTCATCAAGGAATAATATGTCCCGTTTGTAATAAATGATTTAGATTTTTTTTTTTCACTTTATTTATTATTTTAAAAAATTAAAAAATATTAATTATTTTTTTAATTTAATTTTTATTTATTATTATTTTTAATATATTTATCTCGTTTTAATACTTTTTCACATTCTAATGATATTATAAAAGTATTTTAATTAATTATTAATGTTTTTTATAAAAATAATATTATACAATTATTTTTTTAATTTTTGTGTAAAATTTTTAAAAAACTATTATAATGAGACGGAGGAAAGAATTATTTAATATTTAATCTTTATTTATTTTACAAAATATATATATATTTTTATATTTATTAGCATTTAGAGCATTTAAGAAAATTGATCAATGGGCAAAGAAAAAATTAAATAATTTTTTAAAAAATGAATCCTTTTTATGTTTTAAAATATGATAATTTTATTAAAATATGAAAATATTTATATATATAATAATAATAATAATAATAAATATATATAATATTAAAATTAAATAATAAAAAATATTTTCATGAAAAATAATTTTTTAAAAAATAATCATAAAAAATATTTTTCATATATAAATTATTTTTCATGAAGCAAACGAAATCTTATTCTCTAATTTAAATTTCACTCGTCACTATTAATAAATTTATTAATTAAGGAGAATTAGGTAAAGAGAAAAATGTGCTCCAACATAAAAATAAAAAAAAAACTTAACCCGTTATATAAATAGAGAGAATATATATATAAAATAAAACATTTATTACATTTATAACTTTCAATGGCTTATTATTAATTTTTTTAAATTTAAAAAGTAATAACCTTGCACCCGAAAAAAAAAAACATAAAAAAAATAAAAAGAAGCTTTTTGAAAATATGGCTTTTGACTGATCTAATCGAATACCTTTTGGTGTGAGCTTCCACCCGTGCAGTTGTTTCCTCCCTACCAGGAAAAATTATATCATAAATTCGTTGCATGGATACATGGTAAAAAAAAAAAAAAAAGCCCCTTCTCTAGGTCTCCTCTGCAACAACTACCTTAATACCTTTATGGCTTTTCAGTACTCCATCTTCTTCTTTCTTGTGTCGATTATTTCTCTGACATATCCTCTGCATGCAATCGCCACAAACCAGTCCCAGTTCTTCAATCGTGCGATAACCTCTTTGTCAGGAAATGCTTTGTCAGAATGGGATGTCGCTGGAGGGAAATCTTACTGCAATTTCGCAGGAGTTAGCTGCAACAGTCATGGTTACGTTGAAAAACTTGACATGTCGGGTTGGTCAATCTATGGCCGTTTTCCAGAAGGAATATGTTCTTACCTGCCAGAGTTGCGTGTTCTCCGTCTCGGATACAACGATCTCTATGGCGATTTCCTTTACAGCATCACCAACTGCTCTCTCTTGGAAGAGCTCAATGTAAGTTCTTTGAATCTTGGTGGAACACTTCCTGATTTCTCACCATTGAAATCTCTCCGCATTCTTGACATGTCGTACAACCTCTTCAGAGGCAATTTTCCAGTGTCAGTGACAAATCTTACCAATCTTGAGATGCTTACTCTCAATGAAAACGAGGGACTTACCTTATGGCAACTACCGGAGAACATTTCCAGACTGACAAATATTAAATATTTGATCTTGACGACATGCATGTTGTATGGTCCAATCCCAGCATCATTAGGGAACATGACATCCCTTATTGATCTTGAATTAAGTGGAAATTTCCTCACAGGACAAATTCCTGCAGAGATTGGATCATTGAAGAACTTGCAACTACTTGAGCTTTACTATAATTATTACCTTTCTGGCAGTATACCTGAAGAACTTGGAAACTTGACAGAGCTAATAGATTTGGATATCTCAGTCAATAAGTTGATAGGAAACATTCCGGAATCTATATGTCGCCTTCCCAAGCTCGAAGTCCTGCATCTTTACAACAACAGCCTCACTGGAGAAATCCCAAGTGCTATTGCCAACTCAACAACTCTGCGCAGTTTGTCAATCTATGACAACTATCTTACTGGAGAAGTTCCACAGAACTTGGGGCAGCTGTCAGCATTGGTTCTTCTAGACTTGTCAGAGAACCGCCTATCAGGTCCATTACCAACTGAAGCTTGTAAAGGAGGTAAACTGTTATACTTTCTTTTCTTGGATAACCTGTTTTCTGGAGAGCTACCCGATAGTTACGCAAAATGCAAGACACTTCTAAGGTTTCGAGTCAATCACAACCGTTTGGAGGGGCCAATACCAAAAGGACTTCTAGGTCTTCCCCATGTTTCAATCATTGATTTGAGTTGCAATAATTTTAGTGGTTCAATTGCAAACACAATTGAAACAGCCACAAAGTTGTCAGAATTGTTCTTGCAAAGTAACAAGATTTCAGGCGTTCTGCCTCCTGAAATCTCCAGGGCTAACAATCTGGTAAAGCTTGATATCAGCAATAATCTGCTGTCTGGCCCAGTACCTTTCCAAATTGGCTTTCTGAGAAAGCTGAATTTACTGATGCTGCAAGGCAACAGGTTGAATTCTTCCATCCCAAAATCACTCTCTTTGTTGAAATCTCTCAATATTCTTGATCTTTCCAATAACCTGTTGACTGGGAATGTTCCAGAAAGTCTCAGTGTGTTGCAACCTTATTCAATTAATTTTTCAAACAATCACCTTTCTGGTCCCGTTCCTCTTTCTCTGATAAAAGGTGGGTTGCTAAAGAGCTTTTCTGGCAACCCAAGTCTGTGTGTTCCAATCTATGTTGCAACAGATGATAATTTCCCCATATGCTCAGAGACTTATAACCGAAAGAGACTAAGTTATATTTGGGTGATTGGAATTGCTGCAGTAATAATAATTGCAGGAGCTTTGTTGTATCTAAAACGTAAATTTTGGAGCACTGGACATAAAACCGCCATTTCCTCGTCATTCTTTTCATACAATGCAAGCTTCAATGGAATGCGTTTTTATGAACAAGAGATACTTCAAGGCATGGTTGATAACAACAAAATGGGCCAAGAAGCATCAGGAACGGTGTACAGGATTGATTTGAGCAGTGGGGAAACTGTTGCAGTGAAGAGGCTGTGGAGCAAGGGAATAAAAGATTCGGCTTCAGAAGATCGGTTGCTTTGGGACAAGGAGTTGAAAACTGAGGCTAAGACCATAGGAAGTATAAGTCACAAGAATATAATCAAATTGTACTGTTACTTCTCGAGTTTGGATTACAGCATGTTGGTTTATGAGTACATGCCAAATGGAAACCTCTGGGACGCCCTGCACAACTTTCGGATCCATCTAGATTGGCCGACTCGTCATCAAGTAGCACTTGGAGTCGCACAGTGCTTAGCTTACCTCCACCATGATCTGTTGCCACCTATTATTCACAGAAACATAAAGTCATCCAATATTCTTCTAGATGCTAACTACCAGCCCAAGGTTGCAAACTTTGGCATAGCCAAAGTTATGCAAGCTAGAGAAGGAGAAGATTCCACCACCAATGTTGTTGCAGGAACCTGTGGTTACTTGGCTCCAGGTAATTTCGAATCTGACTATATTACTGCAACTAAGTCAAACATGAATGACATAGGCATTCATGTTTTCACTTTTCATCACACTGACCACATTCCTAGTTCCTTGAATAGTAAATTAATATAAATGCTCAATTATCACTAGTTTCTTTCAGTATAATCAGTTCAATCATAATTATTTAGTTTTGATTTATTTGTAAAACATTTTTAATATAGTTCATTGATGCTTGTGGCAGAATATGCATATTCATCTAAAGCAACGACAAAGTGTGATGTCTACAGTTTTGGGGTAGTGCTGATGGAATTAATGACAGGGAAGAAGCCACTAGAAGCAGACTATGGAGAGAACAAGAATATCATACATTGGGTTTCAGAGAAAATGGACACCAATGAAGGAGTTATTGAAGTATTGGACAAACGACTGTCGGGGTCCTTGGTTGAGATGATCCAGGTTCTGCGCATTGCTAGCTGCTGTACCTGCAACAACCCAGCCCTCCGCCCAACAATGGATGTGGTGGTCCAGTTGCTGATTGAGGCAGACCCATGCAGATTTGATTCTTGCAAGACGTCTAATAAGACAAAAGAGATGTCAAATGTCACTAAGATAAACAGCACAAATTAATGAATCATAATTGTAATAGAATATAGGAGTGTGGTGGGGTTCTATGTGAATTATCATAGCATGCATCTATGCAAGTAGCATATAGTGTCCCTAAAGTACTACGACTTATCATAAAGAGCAACTTTTTTTTTTTTTTTGTATTTTCAACTGATGTAGCTTGTAGATTCTCTTTTTTTTTTCAATTTTATGCTTTTCCATTTTGTTTTCTTGCTCTTGTACAAAGAATCTAATTGATATAACTGTTTATGGTAACGCATAGCATTCTTATTTCATAGACTCAAAGATGAAGCCACTACCTAGCTTTTAAGAAATTTGTTTTTTTCCTTCATTATCTTTGCTTTTTGTTTCATAACAGTGCTATCCAAAGAAAAGGAGCTTCAACAAAGGCACATTATTTGCGGTGGGGGAAGGGTTGTGATTCACAAGGAGAAACAGAGAGGATTGCACTGAAGCGGAGTCCTGAGAATTTCGCCCATGTTATCCACAGGAAAAGGATTAATGGTTTGATTGATTGTTAAGTGTCTTTATCTCCATTTAAGGGAGGGGGAGAAGAGAAAGCAGAATCCTTCTATTTATTCATTATTCCTGTTCCTTCCTTTCTAAGCTAGCTTAATTGCCTCGTTATCATGGGGGTCTAAGAATAGAAAAGCTAGCCACCATGCTGGTTCACCATAGATAGTGAACCAGGAACCTCCACTCACAAGTTGGAACTCTTTTTATTTGTTACAGGTATTCTGAGTAAGACGCAAGATTTTCCACTCCTCTAAAATACATTTTATACAATGGATACTATAAATCTGTAATGCTCTAATGACTAGTTATGTCATGCTATAGACATTATGATGTTCAACTTGAAATATGTGTTACCTATTTGTAGCTATTTTCAGTTATTCGCCCAAAGCAGATCAGGAATCTTCCATTTCATGGTGAAAGCAATACTTCAGAATACAGTGCAGGTAACTTTGTATTGCAAATTTAGTAGGTGTATGTATATGTACACATGTGTTTGTGTATTTACATATGCATATATCAGCAAGCAACTTGTGAGAAGCATGTATAAACAGAGACGGAGCAAGATAATTATTTTTGGGGGAGACACATTATTGATTCAATACATTATTTAATTACACTTATTTTTTATATATTTCTTATTCATGATATATTTTGAAGGGTTAATATTATATATTCAAAAATACCATAATAAAGTATAATTAAGTTATAATTTTTTTTAATAGTGTTAATAATTTTTTTGAATATTTAGTAAAAAATAAATAATTTCAATACTTTACATTACTTATATCTTAATAAAATAATATAATTATTTTTTTGAGAGGTTGGGGGGCCAGGGCTCCCAAGTTCCCCCTCCCTGCGCCCCTGTATTATATAAAGACAGAATGAGAATATGTAGGGCTAAATACTAAAAAGGTACAATAAAAAAAAAAGATTATACGAAAAAAAAGGTGAGTTTGAGAGTAATTATAAAAAAAGGGTGAATTATGATGAGTTGGACGAGGTGAGTGCGGGACGCTAACTATAATAGCATTTTTAGGGTTCATACTCTACTTATAATAGTGTGTGCATTAAAAATTTTAAAAAAAAACTAAACTCTATTTATAATATAATAGCGTCCAACTTTTCTTTAAATAATAAATAATAATTTATACATTATAATATTTTTATTATAAATATTTTTTATTTAAAATTAAATTAAAATTAAAATTTTTTATTTCATTAAATTTTAATTTAATTTTAAATTAAAAAATAATATTTATATTATAATATATAATATTAAATATTATAAATTTATTTATTAAAATAATATTTATATTTTATTTAAAATATAAAATAAAATAATTAAAAATTTAAAGAAAAATTGAACTTGTAAGTAGCGTATAACTTTTCTTAAATTTTTTTAATTATTTTTTTTTAATTTTTATTTATTTAAATTTTAATTTAATTTTAAATTAAAAAATAATATTTATAATAAAAATATTATAAAATATAATATTAAATATTATAATTTTATTTATTAAAATAATATTTATATTTTATTTAAAATATAAAATAAAATAATTAAAATTTTAAATAAAAATTAGACACTACCTACAATTTTTCTTACATTTTTTAATTATTTATTTTTTTAATTTTCATTTTTTATTTCATTAAATTTTAAATTAAAAAATAATATTTATAATAATATTAAATATTATAATTTTATTTATTAAAATAATATTTATATTTTATTTAAAATATAAAATAAAATAATTAAAAATTTAAAAAAAAATTGGACTCTACAGTAGCATCTAACTTTTTTTAAATATTTATTTTTTTAATTTTAATTTAATTTTAAATTGAAAAAATAATATTTATAATAAAAATATTATAATATATAATATTAAATATTATGGCTTTATTTATTAAAATAATATTTTTATTTTATTTAAAATATAAAATAAAATAATTAACATTTTAAAGAAAAGTGAGATGAATTATGAGTAGCATCTAATTTTTAATTTTTTTTTAATTATTATTTATTATTTAAAAAAAAATTAGATTATTATAGATAGTATCCAGCTTTTTTAAAAAAATTTTTAATACAAATAACATTCGAATCTTAGCATCCCACGTTCAACTCGTTCAACTCAGCATGATTCATTCAATTTTTATAATTACTTTCAAACTCATTTTTTTTTTTTATAATTTTTTTTATTACACCTTTTGGTAGGAATCCCGAACATGTACAGGTGTTTTCCACCTGTTTATGCGAATATGTGAGTGCACAATTACACGTGTGGTGTGTTTCAACTTTCAATTCAACTTAAAGGAGTGGTTCGGCGTGGTCCTCTCAGAAGAATAAGATTCATGGAGATAAAGATTTCTTTTATCATGGTGGAGTGCGCATAAACTAAAAGAGAAGTACCAAGCTTTGACTGAAGGAAATTGTTTTCCAAGTGGAAAGACAGGATGCCATGGCATAGTTGGCTATGATAAGGACCCAGGACAGACATGTCTGCAATGATTTCATTAAGCCAGAGATCAAAATCAGGCATGCAAAGCACAGTAGAGGCATGCAAAGCACAGTAATCAAAAAATGGGAAATATTTCTATAAAATTTATTATCTGAAAGTCATAGCCCGTCAATTTTTATTATTTTTACAAAATGGTTTTCACTTCCACTGAATTACATGACCTATGCAATTGAAATAGTGGACAGTTATGAAAAGTAACCTTTTTCCACCACTTAGATGCTAATGAAGATGCCGCTTCAGTGCCTGAAATAATAAATAAGTAGTAAATTAGGAAGTGCAAACAAATCAAATAATGCAAGGTGATGATGATCATTACTGGTTCGAAAGAAAAATGCAATTAAAAATTTTTAAGAAACATGAAGTACAAGTTGATAGTTATTGAAGCAATGAGCATACTCTGCAGGCTACAGTTTACCAACTGATCTGTTGGCTGAATTGGATCAAACATTTACAATCATATGATCAACATATTGAACAGGAGTCGACTTGATTAAAATTCAATACTAGCTAGATGGGGTTTGGTAAACGAAGATGTTTAGAGCTTGTGAATGCAATGAGTCTGGATGGAAGCAATCTGCCAAACATGTGATGTGCGTCTGAAGTTAAAACACTGATGATTTCTCGCACGCCAAAACTTGGTCAAAGATATCCTCTCAGCATAAAGGGTAGTTAAAACGGATGGTGGAAAGCGGCATGCCTTTGCTTAATAGTTCATTGAAGCACATGGTGATGGTCTGCCGATATCTCGTTTCTCTGCGAGCCCAAATTCTGCGCCCTCCTCCTAGCCTCATCTGTTTCATTTCCAAGGTCCAAGATGGCACATAAAAGCAAGTTCTTCAAGGTATGTATGGATGTTTGCGGGCTTAACCCCCGTTGGTCGAAAGAACTTTAAGGCCCGCTCCTTTGGAATAATTTCGGCCCAGCTAAGAAAATCATTTAAGCGAATAAATGCTTTGGTCATCTTCCTATGGCAAGTGATAAATGCTCAGCTACGTACAGAAAAATTATTAGGTATAATCGAACAACTAAATTTTAATAATTTTTTTATCAGAGATAAATATATTTTGCAGGGAATAAAAGACCAGACGCAAGTAGAAAGAGAGGTAGATTTCTACAAACAGATAAAGCTCAAACAAGTAAGTCCATAGCTAAAACTAGGGCAATAAAAAAAAGGTCCCAAAAAACAACCCAAACCAAAGCACCAAAGGTTGAAGCCAAACCCAATATAACCCTAACTCTACATTCAACCCGCATGAGAGGAAGGATTCAGCAGTTAGTACAAGTAACATCGCTCCTCGACAAGCCGAAACTAGATAAGTCACTCCAAAGAAGATAAGAAACACTAGGAATTGACCAACAAGGCTAACATAAAAGACAATTCCTTGCATAAAACTTCTCCAAGAGGTTAAGCTACTAAGGACTCCAAGAGCACCAAAAAACGCAGCCATGGTCGAAGCAAGATCTGTACCAAAAGACATTGATGATCAGCAAGGCAAAGTTCTCTTAACTCTAATGGCCGTTGAGAGACTGAGTGCCACAAGAGGGGCGTTGGAAAGCGTCTCCAACAGATACCATGCCCATTAAAATTTCTGAACCCGCCGATTGGAAGCCATGGTCTTGGTTCCAAACAGCGAAAGCACTCCTACCGAAAGACCCCTTTCTCTGCATGCAACACCTAAAATGAAACCAAACTAGCAAACACAAGGTAGATCACTACTAAACCCTCTCCAAGCAGCTCAGGCCTACAACAAAAACCATAATCACTATTATTTATACACAAAGGAGGCCGCTTGACGGCATATCGACGAAGGTTGAGCGCGTTTGAAAGGGGAACCATTTTAGAGAAAACTCTCACAAACGGCAACAGGTCGAAAGAGGCTTTCTCACCCTTCAGCGACTCTAATATTTTTTAATTTTACATAAATCATGAAAAATAAATCTCATATTTATATGAACAAAAGAGCACATACTTTGGATATATTATAGAATTTGCTCAAAAGATATTTAAAATTAATTTGATTAAACTTAGTTCGAGTAGTTTAAATAATTAAATAAGTTAGATTTGAGTATTATAATATTCTACTCGAGCAATTTGTAAGCTTAATTAAATTTATTTAAAATTAAAATTTTTTTATATATTTATATTTATATATAATTAAAAAAATAATAATAAATCTCTAATGTGAGCTCAATCAAATTTATTTAATATTTCAAATTTCTAATTTTAGTTATTAAATCGAGTTTCAATAATTATTTCATATAGTTAAATTCAAACTTTAAAAAATAATCTTGATTGAATTGAATTAAATTTTAAATTTTATAATTAACTCGGGTTGAGCTTCACATTGCATTGACTAGGTTGATCCTAATTACACCTACATCCAGGAGGTCAATAACCATGTGTTTCTCCACAGCCCACTAAATAATTGTTGAGCGCATCGACTTTTGTCCTATTCTCTTCGTACTTTTTTTTTTTCTTGACTTGAATGCTTCATTTTTAAGTTCTTTATATCAATTCTCAGTTGCTCCCACTCATGTTCCCTAACTTTGAGACTTTTCCAAATGACCATCATGACCCACATGGATTGACGTGCAATGCATCACCACTTTATGAGCATTGTGACAACATGTTATGCTTATACATGGATCCAACCAATTCGTGACTTAATGATATTAAGAGCAAACTCAACCAGTCTTGTGATAGGCAGCAAGATGATTCTCCTCAGTTAGGTAATCTTCATTTCTCACGCGTCATACGTTATTATGTTGCTGTAGACATCGAATATCAAATTACCAGTTAATTTAGCCTAGGGGTGTAATTAAAATATATAATTTATTAATAAATTATTTATTTAGATATTAATTAAAAAATTAATTAATTAAATCTTCATTTCTCACGCGTCCATACGTTATTATGTTGCTGTAGACATCGAATATCAAATTACCGGTTAATTTAGCCTAGGGGTGTAATTAAAATATATAATTTATTAATAAATTATTTATTTAGATATTAATTAAAAAATTAATTAATTAATTATAATAATCATCTCACAACTATAAAATAAAAATATTTAACAGATATAATAATAAAAATAAATACTTTAATTTTTTTTAAATATTAATTTACTAAAAATTAAATAAAATTACTGTTAATTCAAAGATGTAACGAATAATTAATATTATAAATTGCTAAAATTAAAATATATTGATGGCCTAATTTTAAAAAATTTAGCTTAATATTAAAATATTATAAAAAGTAAATTCAGTTAAAATTATAGATTAAATAAAATAAATAACATAGTTTAACTTCTAATATTATGAAAGAAATTTCTTTTTTCTAACTTGAGTATGAAGACATTTTAGTAAGAAAAAAAAATCAAAATAGTAATGAGATTATAAGAAAAAAGTTACTAATGTTTTAAATTAATAAAAAAATATGAAAAAATTATGTTAGACTTTTTTTAATGATATTATACAATAATTTAAATTTTAAAGAACAAAAATTAGTAATTATGGATTTATTAGATGAGAAAATAATAAAATAAAATTGATGAAAAGTATAGTACAAAGTAACAATAATGATTTGAATTTTTATTTTAGTCTGAAGATTTATATTTTATTATATCATTCTTTTAATAAAAAATTTAGAATTTCTTTTATATAAAATTACTATTAAACTCACTTAAAACTTTTAAAACTCTCATGTTCTCATACTCATCAAAATTTAATGTAAGAATAAAAAAAAACTTTTTTTATAAATTACTATTAAGTCCTAAAAAATTTTTAAAATTTCAGGGAGATCCAATGCCCCCCTTGGCCCCTAGCTGGCTCTGCCCATGGATATTAGAGTAGAGAAAGAATAGAGAGAGAGTGAAAAGAGAAGGAACTCTTCTTCCTTCTTAATGTGATTTTTTTTTTGTATTTTATATTTATATTTTTTATATAAGATTGGAGAAGTAAAAATGTAACATCCCTAATTTTCAAATAATTATTATATATATATATATATATATATATATATATATATATATATATATATATATATATATATATATATATATTTTATTCTAACCCTAGTATTGTGGACTTCACGTATGTATTTTCATTTCGTGAAAATTCGATCATTGCCTAGATCTGCAATTTCGAGCCGAGCAGATAAGCTGTTGTAACCATTTCAGAACTAGATCAAGATTATAGACTACCCCACCATTTTCAGACATTCTGGACGAGTTCCAGTTGTCAGATTTGGCATAGGTAAATTCGAACTCTACATTACTCAATTTTTGCCTTGTACTGGGTTAGAATAAAATTTATAAAATATTCGTGGATGATAAGAAAATTACGATTCCTATTGCAATAGCCTTATAATATTGTTAAGGACCGCGGGGCAGGTTTATAGAATTTTTAAAGTTAGTTTGGATAGTTTTTGAAAAATATTAGTTTTAAAGTCTTATAATTGAGTTGTCTGATGTTGTGATTATTGCTTTGTTTGGAGGGCCCAGGAGGGGCCATATAATGATGATGAGATATTGTTTTAAGTTTAGAAGTGTTATTTGAACCATTTTCGCAGGTTGGATAGGTCCCAGGTATAGGGAAAACTCTGCCGGATTTCCGGCATGAATTAGGCTGTCTGTTGTCTCTTTAGAGTTATATTTTGACTTATTACTAATAAATTTATAATTTAATTATTTAGGTGATCGATATTAGCTATTTTCCTCCATCCAGTAGCCACAATAGTCCTCGGTGTATTGTAAGTAAAATATTAATTTTAATTATAATTTCGATATTATTATATGTTCAAGCTGTCCATGCATCACTTATAAATATGTATCTATGTAGTTAAACACTAGGCACGTTTTATATTGCATTCATAATTAATGAAGTGCTATGGGTGTTGTTTGTGGTAATTTGGAGCAATGTGTGTGCGTTGGCGTGTGTGTGCATTGGTATTGGATATGGACAGGACCGGTAGACACGGCTTGAGAGACACTCGTTGAGACCCGGTCCTTTATGGATAAGTCGGGGTAGACACGCCTTGAGAGACACTCGCTGAGACCCCGCACTTAGTTTTTTAAGCAAAAGTCCAGCTTGAGAGACACTCATTGGCAGATGTTGGATTAAGAGGGCTGTATAGGGAATCAACTCCCATATATGTATTGCTTGACAGTGTTGGGTGAGTGAGTGCTCCAAATTGCCTTTTTGTTGTTATTATGTGAATTATATAAAAATTATGATGATGTTGCATTTCATTCCATATGGTGCATTAGCTTTAGATAGCTATAGAAATTGTACTTAAAATTAGTATTTTACTCTCTGAGTTGAACGCATTCTCCTGTTCACCTATTTTTTCAGGCTACAGGATGAGTCTTTTTACAGAGCAACCTGCCTTCTTCCTTGCAGGTTTAACGTCGATTATTTAATTATTTTTATTATTTTTTTCTAAATTTGAAATCTAGAATGCCGCATGTGTTAGCAGTAGTATAGACCCTATTAGAAATTGTGTTAATTTGAATTCTTGAGGTTAATAAATAAAAATTTGTATGATATTTAAACAATTTATAAATGATGTAACCGGGTTGAGCTGGGCTCCCCTAATTTTAATTTTTGATAATTATTGGGTTAAGTTGGCAAGAAATAAAATTATAACAGTTTGATTTAAATTATTTTATATGCATATTGGGCCTAAATTGTGGGCCTGGTCATGGGTTTAAGAATAGTAAAGCTTACTACGGGTCTCGGTGGTTTTATGCCGGCCTAGGTCCTAGTGCCGATCCGACCCATAAGTTGGATCGTGACAATAGTGGTATCGGAACTATGATATGATAAGAGAGTCATTAATTTGACATGGTTTTGGCAAGGTGAAAGATGTAGTACCTTTTTCGTAGTCAATTATGATATAAAGTGGTCTTATTCTTTCAATAGGGATAGGGGTTTATTACTAATAATGGTGACCAACAAAATAGTGCCCCAGATGGGACTGTAGAGTGTGGTAGAGAGTAGTTGGCTCGGGTATCCTGGAGAGGATACAAGTTCCATTATAGGAATCACATATAATCAGATCATGATGGATGTAAATCCTTTGAATTGGATGACAGGTTTGGGTGACCGGTATCTTAAGTTTTGGCTAATTGAGTAACCATGGGGAAAAAATAATAATAATAACAAATAAATAAAATTGCCACAAAATCAGTTCTCGAGGTAGTAAGGGTATTATGTAAGCTAAAGAATAAGAATAGAGATCATACAATAAAAGTATGACTGCAATTTCTTGAGTTCCTTTCTAACTTCATATTATTCAAAACAATAGTATAATCTAATTATAATAGTGTTAAGAGTAATAAATTAGCGAAGATAAATCACAGAAGGCCAATGGATAGAGAAAGTGCATAATGAAAGTTTGGATAATTGATTGCAGATACAATATAATCTAAATGCCAGTGGAAGTACTAGTTAGAGTGGTCAAGGGACCAAATCTGAGTAGCACAGATATGTGATAACACGGTAGAGACTCTGAAATATATAGTTAGCAAGTACAGCTGTCATGTTAGGAAGAAGAATGAAACCAGGGATCAAATAGGTATGATGAGAGGAAAAGAATGATAGATAATGACACATAGGCTTTAGGTTAGACTTTTGAGATAGTGAGAAGGTAGTTAGAGATTCATTATGAATGTCAGGCAAACATTTTTAGTGTGATCAACAGAATCACTTTGCAGTGAAGCAATAATGACAGAACAACAGTAGGGGTAGAACGAAAAGTAACAAGTATGCGTGGTTATAAATCACTAGAAAGTTCAAGTATCAAATTAATGACCATAGATAAGGATGGAATTAGTGCTAAAAGAATCTATTAGTGAGAGAAATCTTTCAAGATTCAACAAAAGTTAAGGGCACAATATAAACGATGATAGATATGAATCATAGGTTGAGTATAAGTAAAGTTAATAAACTATAAAATATTATGTCAGGTACGGTAAAGGGTTCATGCAAATGATACCTTATAGGTAGTAACTGTTAAGCGTGCTGTGGTAACTTGAATTGTATTGTCAGATAAAGAAGCAAGATCAGTAGGAGTAAGTTGGATAAAAGTCAACATAAGGGATATAAATATGCAATATGAGGGATAATGTCACAAAGGCTTGATATTAAAATTTAGAGTGGTGAGACCTAGAGTCAAAAATTGGAGTTAGACATATATTTTCAGTGTGATCAATAGAATAATTATGTAAAAAAAAAAGAGTAATAATAAATAAATAAATAAATAATAGTATGATAATATGTAGCAAAACGCTAATAACGGTCATAATAAGACAAGATAGGTATAGTTGTAATTATAAGATATTGAGAAGTACATGGATTAGAGGGGTGATTGTTGGTAAGATGGGAGTAGATCTGAAAGAATCTGTGAGTGCTTTTATCTTCTAGAATATAACTAAGTATAAGGAGCATTGGACAAATAATTATAAGTATGGAACATAAATGGAGAGTAAAAAGGAAATAGTAAATTCTAAGATGATATGTCAGGCAGAAAAACAGTATAACAAATGGTAGATACAACTGATATCTTGTAATAACACACAATAATTACAAAGAAATAATGAAACTAAAAAGGGAGACTAAGGGGTATGAGCTAAATCTTGTTTATCAAACAATGGTATACCATAAATGGTGGGAGAACATTTCTCCTTCTTGTCAAATTAGCTCGTGTTTCGATTCTAGGAGATTATGTTAAGAAGAGAGGTCGTGTCAAAGTGATCCAATTAATTGAAAATTTGATGGGTATTAGTGCATATCCAATCTTTTGAGGCGAAAATGACGATAATGGTGTACCTAATGTTAAGTATCAAAGAATGATCAAAGAGGTGACAAGAGTTAAATCGAGCTAGTTACTAGGGCTTATAACCCTACTATAAGCTGGAGGAAGTGCTATTTACTAATGAGTTACAGCGAATGAAATTGTTGCTAATGGGAAAAGTTGAGGTTGAAGTTTGGAAAGCTATGGGCAGTATATGTGATTATATTAAGGAGAATGAATACGTGAAGTATCTTGTTCAGAATTAAGACATGGCACATATTTTCCACAGCCGTGTTAGTTCATATGGAACTTATAATTTATGGGGCTCCTATCCATCCAGGATGAACAATTTCCCACTAAGGCTAGTAGGGAATGATAATGTTTTCATAAGTAAGTTGGGAAATGAGATACAAAAAGAATTTTCTATGGTTAATTACAAGTATTACATAATGTGAAGAATGTGCTGGTGGGAGTCAATCGTAAAGTTAGAATTCTCGAAGTAATAGAACTAGTAATCAAGATAAGACTAAGAAATAAATAAAAAAAAGAAAGTTAAAGTTGATGATGGGATGGACATCCTTGAAGGAAAAGGTGTAAGGGTGAGATAGGACTAAGATTAAGGAATAAATACAGCATGTTGAAAAGATATCAACGATAGCAGAAATAGGAAAAGAAAGTGGATAAGATCCAAAGGACAGGAAGAAAGCTCGGTAGAGCTAGTTATAATGATGAGGATAAGAAGGAATATGTATGCAAGGAACACACTAAGAGATGTTTGAAATAAGTTATTATGAGATGATAGATTAAAGGAGTAGTAGAGCCTCGATCTGAGTGCCAATGTGTCGGAAGTTGGGCACATACTAAGAAGCTTTAAGAAGAAGTCTAGATATTTCCATTCCAGAGAAGGAGTGGGAAACGATAAAGTTGCATTAAGTGGGTTGTCAGGGAATACAAATATATTTGTCCTACAAGAGAAGAGACCCAGTTCACTTTCCAATATTGATAAGTGGTGCAGGGTACGTTTGACACTTGGATGGAGCTCTACATAACTAGTTACATAAGATGAACAAGAGCTGGTCTAAGGACCTTAGTAATGACATAAAAGATATTGAAATTTTGAAGTATCTTGGGAGTGAGAAGATTTATAGGTATTGACCATTGAGGTCATAGGACAAGTAAAGGTTTCAAACGAGATGTATATGATAGGTGCTACAGGAAAGCATTTCATAGGATACTATAGGGTAAGGAACATAAGTCATGTTTTTGGGGAACATAGATTATTGAAACAAAGGAATAAGCACTGAAGTCACCAAGAGACATGTTAGGGCGTAATAAAAGTGAGGTAAGCACCAAAGTTGAATAAAGTTATCAGATATCAAGTCGAGAGTAGTAGAGTTATAATGAGTACTAGAGATGACAAAAAAAAGAGAGGGGTAAACGAGTAGTCAGATGTGATGGTTTAGACTCAAAAGGAGGATGGTAGCTGGCATACTACAACAAGGGCAGATAGACATAACAATTTTTAACCATCCATGCAGATCCAAGGCGGAAAGATGTAAAATTTGCAATGGGTGACTGTGTTCTTGAAGGTTTCTCCTATGAAAAGGGTTATAAGATTTGGAAAGAAAAGGTAAATTAGCACTCCGTTGTATAGGACCTTTTAAGATCATAGACAGAGTGGGAGTAGTTGCCTATCCGTTAGAGTTGCCACCAAACCTTTCTCGTGTCCACCCAGTATTTCACATTTTCATGCTTAGAAAGTATGTTCCCAATCCTTCTCATGTGCTGTGACCAGACACAGTGGAACTAAATGAGAATTTGATCTTTGAGGAGCAACTAATAGCGATAGTAGACTATCAGATGAGACAACTTTGGTCAAGGCAAATCCCTATAGTTAGTCTTGTGGATGAGTTAATCTATGGAGGAATGCACTTGGAAGTTAGAACAGGATATGCGCAGCAAGTACTCATAAGTTTGATATGCAACTATGTGTCATTGTTCCGTCATGTGTAAAATTCGAGAACAAATTTTCTATAAAGGGGAAAGAATGTAACATCCATAATTTTCAAATAATTATTTTATATACATATATGTTTTATTCTAACCCTGATATTGTGGACTTCGCGTATGTACTTTTATTTCGTAAAAATTCGATCGTCGCCCGGATCTGCAATTTAGGGCCGAGCAGATAAACTGCTGAAACTATTTTAGAACTAAGTCAAGATTATAGGCTATCCCACCGTTTTCAGATGTTCTGGACACGTTCCAGTTGTCAGATTTGACATAGGTAAACTCGAACTCTACATTACTCAATTTTTGTCTTGTACTGAGTTAAAATAAAATTTATAAAATATTCGTGGATGATAAGAAAATTACGATTTCTATTGCAATAGCCTTATAATATTGTTAAGGACCGCGGGGCAGGCATATAGAATTTTTAAATTTAGTTTGGATAGTTTTTAAAAAATATTAGTTTTGAAGTTTTATAATTGAGTTGTCTGATGTTGTGATTATCGCTTGGTTTGGAGGGCCCATGAGGGGCCATGTAATGATGATGAGATATTGGTTGAGTTTAGAAGTGTTATTTGAACCATTTTCGCAGGTTGGGTAGGTCCCAGGTATGGAGGAAACTCTGCCGGATTTCCGGCATGAATTTAGCTGTCTGTTGTCTCTTTAGAGTTTTATTTTGACTTAGTACTAATAAATTTATAATTTAATTATTTAGGTTATCGATGTCAGCTATTTTCTTCCATCCAGCAGCCACAATAGTCCTCGGTATACTGTGAGTAAAATATTAATTTTAATTATAATTTCGATATTATTATATGTTCAAGCTACCCATGCATCACTTATAAATATGTATCTATGTTGTTAAACACTAGGCACGTTTTATATTGCATTCATAATTGATAAAGTGCTATGGATGTTGTTTGTGGTAATTTGGAGCAGTGTGTGTGCGTTGGCGTGTGTGTGGTATGGTATTGGATATGGATAGGACGGGTAGACACAGCTCGAGAGACACTTGCTGGGACCAGGTCCTTTATGGATAAGTCGGGGTAGATACGGCTTGAGAGACACTCGTTGGGACCCCTCACTTGGTTTATTAAGTGAAAGTTTGGCTTGAGAGACACTCGCTGGCAGAGGTTGGATTAAGAGGGCTGTATAGGGGATCGGTTCCCATATATGTATTGCTTAACAGTGTTGGGTGTATGAGTGCTCCAAATTGCTTTTTTGCTGTTATGATGTGAATTGTATGAAAATTATGATGATGTTGCATTTCATTCCACATGGTGCATTAGCTTTAGATAGCTATAGAAATTGTATTTAAAATTGGTATTTTACTTTCTGAGTCGAACGCTCACTCTTGTTCACCTATTTTTCCAGGCTACAGAATGAGTTCTTTTACAGAGCAACTTGCTTTCTTCCTTGTAGGTTTAACGTTAGTTATTTAATTGTTTTTATTATTTTTTTCTAAATTTGAAATCTAGAATGTCGCATGTGTTAGCAGTAGTATAGACCCTATTAGGAATTGTGTTAATTTAAATTCTTAAGGTTAATAAATAAAGATTTGTATGATACTTAAATAATTTGTAAATAATGTAACCGGGTTGAGCTGGGCTCACCCTGTATATTGAGCCTAAATTGTGGGTTTGGTCATGGGTTTGAGAACGGTAAGACTTACTACGAGCCTCAGAGGTTTTATATCGGCCTAGATCCTAGTGTTGGTCTAGCCCATAGATTGGGTCGTGACAAAAAATTTGAATTTAGATATATTTTAGCTGTTGAACCAAACATGACCTATTAATAGAAAGAAATCTTGTCAATATTTGAACCAGCTTTCGATTATTATTCCATTTCATTTGATATAATAAAATTTTCGTAACATAAAAATATATTTAATCTTTTTAGTTTCAAAATCAAGCTAAAAAATACATTAGCCAAACATGAGTATTTAATTTTAATTTTTTTAAATTTAAGATTAATTTATAAATTTAAAATTTAGAGTTTAAATCACAATTGAAAGTAAATGAAAGTTAGTGAAAAATAAAACAACAGCTTTTATTTAATAATTTGATGAAAGAAGAAGGGTAAATTGGGAATAATTATATCCCTTCAAATCTTATTTTATTTAGTCCTTCATTATTATAATACAAAACAATTATCATGATAAGGGGAAATTAAAAATATTAATAGAGAGAAAAAAATTTAAATTAAAATAATATTATTAAATAAATTGCTCAACTATTAAATATTTTTCTATGAACACAAAGTTTGCTAATGAAATTAATGAAAGCATTAAAAATTATTGAACAAATTAATAAAATTAAAGAATGGACTAAAATTAATAATAAGTGACAAGATTTGAATTATTTTTGTTATTTAATTATTTTTAATTAAATTTAATACTAAAATTAAAAATAATATGAAAATTTTAGGATAAATTAATAAAATAAAAAAAATTATTGAATTATAAAAAATATAAAAATTTAGATTTTTTTTTTTTTGTCATTCATCCTAAATTTTATATTGCTCACTTGTTTGCTTATGTTCTAATCTAAAAGGGAGGGATATTATCCCTCCTGCATTCATTTGTTTTTTCTTAATGAAAAGTTGTTTTACCTTAAAAATAAGAAAAAAAAATGTATACATATAAATAAAAGGTCGAGGTGGGGCTTAGGTGTATGAACTTGACCAGTCCATTATAGTCAAAAGATTGCTTTTTCCGCTGAATTTCATCATCCATACACGTCCTTTTTGCTTTATTAGCTCTCTACGGTCGAAGATCGACTTCTGCAAAAAAAGGCCTCAAATCAACAGAGGCATCTGGCTTATCACCCACATTTGACTGATTTGATTAATTACTTAGCAGGGATTACAACATTGCACTCATTTACCAGCTAGTTGCATTCCATTAATTTATTCACTTCCACATATCACCTTCCCCTGCAACAATACCTTAAACTACTTGTCAGCCGTCATATTGCTTGCATGCACATGTGAAGGATGGCTCTTCTTCGGTCAATTTTCTTCTTTTCCGTGTCAATTATTTCTCTAACCTATCCTCTGAACGCCATCAGTATTAACCAGTCGCAGTTCTTCAATCTTATGAAAACTTCTTTATCAGGAAATGCTTTGTCCAATTGGGATGTCGCTGTAGGGAAACCTTACTGCAATCTCAAAGGAGTCGAGTGCAATCATCAAGGGTACGTTGAAAGAATCGACATAACTGGATGGTCAATATCTGGCCGTTTTCCGTCTGGTATATGCTCTTACTTGCCAAGGTTGCGTATTCTCCGTCTCAGCCACAACCATCTCCATGGTGATTTCCTTCATAGCATCATCAACTGCTCTCTCTTGGAAGAGCTGAATATGAGTTTTTTGTATCTCATTGGAACACTTCCTGATTTCTCGCAATTGAAATCTCTTCGAGTACTTGACATGTCATACAATCTCTTCAAAGGCGACTTTCCAATGTCAGTGACTAATCTAACCGATCTTGAGATGCTCAACATCAATGAAAACGTGGAACTCAACATGTGGCAACTGCCGGAGAACATTTCCAGGCTGCCAAAGATTAAATATTTGATATTGGCGACATGCATGTTGTATGGTCCAATCCCAGCATCATTAGGAAACATGACATCCCTTGTTCATCTTGCCTTAAGTGGGAATTACCTCATGGGACAAATTCCTGCAGAAATTGGATCATTGAAAAACTTGCAACTACTTGAGCTCTACTATAATTATCACCTTTCTGGCAGTATACCTGACGAACTTGGAAATTTGACAGAGCTGGTAGATTTGGACATCTCAGTCAATAAGTTGACCGGAAACATTCCAGAATCTATATGTCGCCTTACCAAGCTCGAAGTCCTGCAGCTTTACAACAGCAGTCTCACGGGAGAAATCCCAAATGCCATTGCCAACTCAACAACTTTGCGCATTTTATCAATTTATGACAACTCTTTTACAGGAGAAGTTCCACAAAACTTGGGGCAGCAGTCAGCTATGATTGTCCTAGAGTTGTCAGAGAATCGCCTATCAGGCCCATTACCTGCACGAGTTTGCAACGGAGGTAAATTGCGGTACTTTCTTGCGTTGGATAATATATTTTCTGGAGTGCTACCCGATAGTTATGCAAAATGCAACACCCTTCTACGGTTTCGTGTCAGTCATAACCGTTTGGAGGGCCCAATACCAGGAGGACTTCTAGGTCTTCCCCATGTTTCAATCATTGATTTGAGTTACAATAATTTTAGAGGTACAATTGCTACTTCTTTTGGAACTGCTAGAAACTTGTCTGAATTGTTCTTGCAAAGCAATAAGATTTCAGGACGTCTACCTCCTGAAATTTCTGGGGCTATCAATCTAGTGAAGCTTGATGTGAGCAATAATCTCCTATCTGGCCCGGTACCCTTTCAAATAGGCTTTCTGGCGAAGCTGAATTTGATAATGCTGCAAGGCAACATGCTAAATTCTTCCATCCCCAATTCACTTTCTATGTTGAAATCTCTCATTGTTCTTGATCTCTCCAACAACATGTTGACTGGAAATGTTCCAAAGAGTCTCAGTGTTTTGTTACCATATTCTTTCAACTTTTCAAACAATCGTCTTTCTGGTCCAATTCCCCCATCTCTGATAAAAGGTAGGCGGTTGGATAGCCTTTTAGGCAACCCAGGCCTTTGTGTTCCAGTCTCTGTATCATCATATCAAAATTTCCCCATATGCTCACAGACTTACTACCACAAAAAGAGACTATATCTTATTTTGGTTATCGGAATTCCATTAGTTATCATTATTCTTGGGGCACTCTTGTTTGTAATACTTAAACACAGTAAAGAAAGATTCACGGAACATGATGAGACCGTGTCTTCGTCACTCATTTCATACGATGTAAAGAGCTTCCATAAAACATGTTTTGACCAACAAGAGATCATCGAAGGAATTATTGATGATAACATTGTGGGCCGTGGAGGGTCTGGGGCAGTGTACAGAATTGAACTGAGAAGCAGAGAGGTTGTTGCAGTGAAGAAGCTGTGGAATAAGAGGGAATATTCTGCTTCAGAGAATAGGTTGCTTTTGGACAAGGAATTGGGGGCTGAAGCTGAGACTTTGGGATTAATAAGGCACAGGAATATAGTCAAATTGTATTGTATCTTCTCTAGTCCGATGAGCAGCATGATAGTTTATGAGTATATGCCTAACGGAAGCCTTTGGGATGCCCTTCACACGCAGAGTGGTAGGATCGATCTAAATTGGCCAACCCGTTACAGAATAGCACTTGGGGTGGCACAAGGCTTGGCCTATCTCCACCACGGTCTATCGCAACCTATTGTCCACAGAGACATTAAGTCAGCCAACATCTTATTAGATGATGAGTGTGAGCCCAAGGTTGCAGACTTTGGCTTAGCCAAGGTTTTGCAATATGGAGGAAGGAAAGATTCCACCACAACTATTGTTGCGGGGACCTTTGGTTACTTGGACCCAGGTAATCAATTCTTGATCCTCAACTCAAACCCAGTTTGCATATTCACAAATATTTACAACATTAATTTCTCTAAGTGCTTTTATTTTATTTAATTTATGCTTGAAACAGAGTATGCATATTCTTCCAAAGCAACTACAAAAAGTGATGTATATAGTTTCGGAGTAGCATTGATGGAACTGGTAACTGGGAGGAAGCCCGTAGAGGAAGACTTTGGAGAGGGTAACAATATCATTGACTGGGTTGGAACGAAACTGAACAACGATGAAGGAATTATAGAGGCGTTGGGCGTGAGATTACCAGCGTCTTTCAGGGATGACATAGTTCAGGTTCTTAGGATTGCTGCTCGCTGTACCCTTAAAAACCCAGCCCTTCGCCCAACCATGAAACTAGTTGTGAAGATGCTAAATAAGTTAGAACCTTGCACAGCGTAATTTTCAAGTCATCAAGTAATAAGAGATCAAATGTCACTAAGAAAACCAGCCCAACGAATTATTGTTTCATATAATCCTATGTGGCATTGGAATGTAATAAAATTGTGTGTGTGCTTGGTATTGAGTTTGAAATTATTTTTCTGAATAAATATATTATTTTAGAAGTTATTAAAAAAAATGATTTGAAAAAAAATATTTTATTATTTCAGTATTTTTATCACTAAAATTTATTAAATTTTATTTTAAATTATTTTTTAATACTCTTAATTTAATATATTTAAAAAAAATAATTTTTTTAATAACAGTTACGCCACCAATATCAAATAGTTCTTATATTGTCTCACAAGCCATTCCAAGACATGTATAACATCATGGTATGTTTGTGCTTTTGCAATTCCATATAAATATAATTATTTAATGAAATTCACAAATATTTGCATGTCCACCGAAACCCAGAGGGGAGGAGAGGAGAGAGGGCCCCCTGGCTCCTTGCAACCAAACATTTACTTCAATTTAACACCTAATTAACAACGCTCATCTACCTATTTAGCCACTTCCAACTTCCAAGTTTCAACTAGCAGGATCCTTTAATCTGACAGCCAATCCAGATTGGTCAGTGACAACCACTAAGATACCAAACCCTTTTCCTGCGATTTTTGGAACAACAATTCTTGTGTTATGTAGTGGGGTTTGTTTCTGACTTTCTGATTATAATTTGTGTTCTTGTTGGCTTGTCTCCATCCGTTTTGGGCTTCTCTTTTTACGGTGATTTCTTATTCTTCGTTTTTTTTTTTTTTTTAATTTAACAGATATGCTTTATAAATCAAGTTCATCTGTACATCAATGAAGATAATTGTATAATTATATTGTAAAAAAGAAATTATCCTTTAATTAATTATGATAATTAATATAAAATTTAAAAATTAAAGAAGGGTATCAATGAATTTTCACATTGTTGATCAATTTAATGCATATGACATTACTTTTTTTTTTAATTGCTAAATGGATAAGGGATCATTAATTCTTTTGTTCTTCAAAATATTTCGCCACAATTGTTGGTAAAAAGTACAGAATCCTAATAAATATTTTAATTAAGAAGGCTTAGCTTGTACACATAAATAACAGAAAATAACAATTTTTTTAAAATATAAATTATGTAATACAATCTGAGGGTTAAAAAGATAATTTAATGATTTTGATATATTAGAAGAGAATAGAATTTCGCAATAAACAACTCAAATAAATTTTAAAAGTAAGAATTTAAGTCCTATTTAGTGTAATACGAAATTTGTATTATATTTGCCCCTTATGTTTTCTTATCCTCTAAATATGTCCTATTAAGAAATGATTAATGTATTTAGTAAAAAATAATTTATAAATATATTTATTATTAAAATTATTAAAAATGATATTAAATAAAATTTATAATAAAATATTAAAAATTAAATATAAATAATATAGTAAAATACTTGGTTAAACTAGCTTATAAGTATATATCTAATAAGCATCAAAATAAAAATCGAGTGTTTTCCAAATATATTTTTTTTTTATAAATAAACAGATTAATTTATTCTTAAAGTTTATAAATTGGTTGGCTAAGATAAACAATCTCTTAGTCATAATCTAGGTGAGTAATATGCCAAACTAGGCAAATAAAATCTTCTTATATCTATGCAAACATGACCCATTGATATGGAAAGAAAATCCTGTTGATATTTGAGCTAACTTGTAATGTTATTCTTCCATTTTATTTGATTTAATAAAGTTTTCATAAGATAAAAATATATTTAATTTTTTTAGTTTCAAAATCAAGGTATATTGAACTAAAAAAATACATTAACCAAATATGGCCATTTAATTTTTATTTTTTTATTTAAAATAAATTTATAAATTTAAATTTTAGAGTTGAAATCACAATTGAAAATGATAATGATTGAAAAATAAAACATCAGTTTTCATTTAAGAATTTGATGAAAGAGAAAGGATAAATTGGGATTGATGATCTCTTCAATTATTTTCTTTTAGACATAATAGATTTTTAAACCATATTCTATCATTTTATATCTTTTTCTGGTAAAACATGAATATTCTACCATTAATGTTTAAAACTATTTTCATTTTTTAAAACTGTTACTTCTTTTTTTTTTCTTTCTATTTTTACAAATTAAATATTAATTTTTTTTATTTAACAAAAAATCCCAAACATAATGTTAATGAATAATTCTAATTTTATTTTAAGTTATTTTCTAAACTTTTTTCAAATAAAATAAGTTTATCTATGGTATAAATCAAATTATTACTAAATTTACTTAATTTAAATTAGTTCAATGGCTAAAAATATATTACTTATTTAATAATTTTATATTTAAGTTATCGCTCTTTTAATTTATTGTTTGAAAAAATACTAAATTTTTTTATCAAGTTATTTAAAAAAGAGTACATACATTTCCAATGATTGAGAAGTGCTTTTTTTTCTTTTCTCTAAAATAAGTAAAAATATCGGTGAAATTCAGGGGCACTGAGACCATTACAAGTTGAAAACCAAGGCCAAGCCTAGAATGCAAATGATCCTACATTAAAGAAGCCTAACCTCCAGCCACAAAAAATCAAATTAAGACTGGAAATACAAGGGCTGTGCCTCAGTATCAAGAAGTTCTAGCTAGACAACCACTGTAGGAAAACCTATATAGCCAAAAACATAGTGCCACCGGCGTCGCCAAGAGCAGCTTTCTAGGAATCTACCTCGCCGACTAGAAGAAAAAACATGCAATACCATGAGGAAGGGTCCCCTACAAAAGCGTCCCTAAAGAAGCATGGAGGTTGAGTAGGAACCATCAACAAACAAAGCACAAGGAACCTTAGGCCAAGGATTTGAGAGAAGTCGTGGACTATCTCTAAAACTGGTATAGGTTGGCTATGGTAGTTTTCTTTGACTTCTCACTCGCGCTTTTCCAGGCGGCCCATTTGATATCGTTCTGGGACGCAAAGGAGATGCTACAAACCAAAGTTTGCCCCTCTCCCTTAGCAGCAATGAAAGCTCAGACTAACACTCCACTGTTTCCTTTAGAACACCTATAACCACCAATACATCTTGCAGGAATCATTGCATAGCAAACAACAAGGCAACACATATCAAACAGAGAGCCTCTATTATTGGGTTTAGATCTAGTAAATGAGAAAACAGAGTCAAAAGTTATCTACAACTCACCTGATGGCAAGGAAAGCAAACTCACGACCAAGCTGGTGAAGAATGGGTCGACCTTGCCCAAAAGGGGTTTGGTTGGCCGTTACACGACAAGGAAGAAAATTCTGAGTTTTTGGGAGAAAGATTAATTAAATAAATTAAAAGAAAGAAAGTGAGTAATTGAAAAATGAGAAATTTTTATTTAAATTTAGTTTATTATAAATTTAAAATATAAATACATAAATTTATATATTTAGTAAATATATTATAATTTATATCTTGTGTACTGAGTTGGTGAACCTGTCTAGAAAAAAAATCCATTGAAGGATAGCTTAATGGCTTCACTTACTGAGATTTGAAAAATATTGAAAAGTTAGTGGCAAAGAAACTGGTTCAATAAAATCATGTGCATATGAGAAACTGCGAAAAAAATAGAAATTATTCTATTTTATCACAAAACACACCCATAAATGACAATGGCCTACATGCCGTATTTTTGGCAGACCTAAGCCCACAACGCAGAAAAGCCTATTCATACATCCCAGCAATTATTTACTCTTATCATGAAATGGATGAGCATCTATTCAATTTTTTTAAATAAATATATGCAGAAAATGAGTACGTAATAATAATAATAATAATAATAATAATTATTATTATTATTATAATTAAAAAATAAAGATAAAAATGCTGATAGTCTTAGGCTATGTTTGGGAAGAAGGGAAAAGGAGGAAAGAAAAATAAAAATAAAAAAGTAAAGAGTAAAAATAAAATTTATTTTTTTTTCCTTATTTGTATTGGGAAAGAGAAGTATTAAAGGAAAAATTATTTTATAAATAGTAAAATTATAATTTTATTTTTAAATTAAAAAAGATTATTAAGTATTTTTATATTTTTAAATTTTTTTTATTTTTTTCTCATTTTAAAGAAAAAAGAAGAAAAGATAAAATATTTTTATTTTTTCTCCAATATTTTTTTCCTCCTTTATTTTCTATCCAATTCAAATAAAAAAATAAAAAATAAATATATTTTCTCCTCACATTTTCTTTTCCCTCTTCCCTCTTACTTTCCTCTCTTCCCAAACATACTCTAAGCACTGATTGCTTTGATTATGTTTTAAATCGAAATTGTTAATTTCAATTGAATTAAATTGAAGTTAATTTTTCATTATTTTAATTTGATTTTAATTCAAATATATATATATTTTTTTTAATTTTGATTTAATTTTAATTGAGATAATAATTAAAATAAACTTTTAAACTTTATCTGATTTAAAATTAAAAGAGAAAGATCAATTATGATTCAATTTTTTTTAAAAATAATTCTGATTCAATTTTGATCGGTGAATTACCCACCGGTTCCTATCATGAATTTAGCTATTTCGGTTCACCGGACCGTGGTGAGTACTGAGTGAGTACTAAAATGCAGGTGGCCTCCGGTCTCACTCTCAGCTGAGGCATTGATTTGTGCAGAGAGTACTCGGTCAGACCTTACGTCACTTTAAAGTCCAAAAAAACCAGCTGTGACTGTGTGGCAAAACTGCAGAAAGCACGTCCCAAGTAAGACTAGCAGAATCTCCCGATTTTATTATTATTATTATTAGCTTTAATTTTCAAAAGAAAATTAAGCAGGATATTAATATTTTTGGGTTGTTGAATATCTCGATGCACAAAGGGGTAAAAGGATTACATAAGAGAGAGAGAGAAGGAGGGAGAGTAGAGACAAAACGGTGAGTGTTAGAGCACGAGAGGAACAAAAAGAAAGTTGAAAATGGCTTTTCACCGACCTCTCCAAATCCTAAAATCCAATGCCTCTTCCTCCTGCCAAAACTAGTGCTTCTCCTTCCCAAACAAATCTTCAATCTTCTCTTTCTCTTTTTTTTTTTCTTTTTTTTATTTCCCTTTTTTATTCTCTCTGTAAAACCCCCTAAAACCAGACAGATTCCGGAGAAAGAGAAGCTATGTGTTTCTTGGGCTTGCCTGGGCTGCACTGTTCTGCAATGGCTTCTGTTGTTGAGGGCTTGTTTTTCTCTTTGGTTTTATGGAATGACGGAGCTACCCTTCCTCACCTTGAGCTACTCTCTCACCTTGCCTTTGTAAATCGAAGGTCATTTTGGTGCATTCACAGATAAGAGAAGCGACCCAGTGCAATGTAGGTGCTTAAAAGGCAGACAGGATGGAGCCAGGCAAATATATACATAGTTTCACTCTCTCAAAGAAAGGAAAATGAAAAGGAAAAGGAAAATATCTCACACCCCTCTTTTACTGTTCTCGTTCTTCTTCTTATTGTTGTTGTTTTATTTTTGTTTTGTTTTGTTTCCCTCTTTTGATATTTTTAGAGGAGGAAGAGCATATGATTATTCGTCGATGATGGGTATTTGTTTTTACACATCAAAATGCCAAGGAGATTGTATGTGAAGCATTTTGATGATGGGGTTTTCACATGTATGCCAAAATGTTTGTACCCATTTTCCAGTACATTTAAATGGTCATTATTAGTGATGATGTATGCTTTTCTCATTTTTCCTTGCATTCAGTTGCTTCGTCAAATATAATGATATAGTTTTTCTACTTGTCTTTTCCCCCTTTGATACTTTTTTTTTTTTAATTTTTAACTTTCCTGCTTTTGTGGTATGACTTCGAATATTTTAGCTGCCAGATGGAGAGCCGATTATGTGTCGGTGATTTCATTTATACCTTGGCCTTTCCCATTGGAGCAAGTAATGATTTTGGAGCTTTGAGAGGTGCAACCAGAGAGTAGAATTATTTACATTGCCTTTTCTTATGGCATTTGAAATTGTTGGATCTGGTTTCTTTTGTGTTTCTGTTGATTGCACTAGTGCTTGTGGAATACATGGCGAGAAAGCCAAATGGAGGAGTGAGGAACTATTTCATTTTTAGTGGTCCCTTCCTTTCTTTCTATATATATATTTTTAAAAAAAATGATTCTTTTTTTTTTTTTTTAATCCTAAATGATTGTTTGGTATGTTTGCCAGCAATACATGTTCCAATGGATTTTATTTTTAGTTTTAGGGCCCATAATTAGTGGACCAGTTCTTGTATGACGTGGCATTACTGTTGTCAATTTGAATAAGGTGATTATTATTGATGCATAGTGTGAAATTTATGGTTTGAATGTCTTCTTCGAATTATCATATTTTAACTATAGGAATGATATGATTTGGTCCTTAAGGAATCAGCTCTAACCTTGTAAATGCAACTATAGAGAACAGCTTATCAATTCTGTCTTTACCTGAATGCACTATCTTTTGTTCTTTTGGTTTTCACTTCCTGAAATTCTTCATAGAAGAGGCTTTAGCATGACAGGAAGTTATGATTACCGAAAACAATGTATAATTGGAATATGCATTTCCACATGTCAATTTCATCATTCTGAAATGATTGTCTGAATTTTTTTGAATACTGAAAGCATATAAGCAACCAAGAATCAGTTATGATTGCATTGCAGTTCATGTGTCACCGTATACAATTCAATCTTCATCTTTATGCTTGTACTAATTGCAGATTTTGTTACTAGCAAGGAATACATATAAAACTAAATATTGGAACTATTAATTTCAATCAAATTATAGTTCAGAAGTTTGTTTTGGTTGAATTGTATTATGTTGGAAGTCTCAAAAACCTGGCCTTTATACAAATACATGTGCACTGCACACAAAGAATGCTTTAAAATTGAACTATGTTCCTTTCTGCCTTTCTCATGGACAAAGGGCTATGAAACTCTGCTTTTGGCACTTGCAGGTAGGGGCCATTTCTTTAATTGAGTCTTGATAACATGGCATGCCGTCTTCATTTTGTCTTTTGTGTATCTGTCTAGTAAAAGCTGCATTTCTTTCATATTAATGTTGTTGATTTAATTTTTAAGTAATTTGTTTTCTTTGTTGCATGTTGAGATAAAACTTCAAATTGATAGACTATAGTTCCATATTGTGCTCTTCTTTTCCTTCCATGTGTATTTTTTGTTGACTCTTATAAAATGACTATTGTGGGAAGAATGCTTTCTGTCTCACTCTCATGATAGCTTCATACTTTTATGTTAAGTGTCCTTGTGTTGGTTCTGTTTGTTCTATGGAAACCAACTGTTGGAAGTTCGAACTGAGTAGCTATTATTTTAGTTAGACATTTCTTATTCTTTCAGAAAACTATCCACATAAATGCTGATTCCGTTGCTTCTTATTTTCAAACTAAGAAGTAGCTACGATATTTATCATTCTTATATCCACAAATAAGTTGCTTCCATGTTTTGGTTACACTCTTGTTACTTTCCAACTCTTAAATGTACCATGTTCTTGTTTTATTTATTTTCTCATAAGTTTGAGTCTGTATATGTCTCAACTTTATAGGTATCATTCCACAGCATCCTTTTTTGGCTTAGTGAAGGTTCATTTATAGTTGTTAAACAATCACTTGCCGTGAAAGTTTAAATTGTTAGAAAGAGGATAATTGATGCATGAATACATTTTCTTCATTGATGGCTTTAGCTTTACGGATGGTTGTTTGGTTTCATGGCAGGATCCTACACTCAAACCATAGGCATACACTTTCTAAGCTATTAATGCCATTATGTCTTTGAGTGAGCATTAAGTATATTGCAATGCCTCTGCCTGCTGGTTTAAGCCTTCGGACTAGTGGTTGTTTAGCAATATCTTTATTTAAGTATTTGCTTGAGATTCTACAGGCGGTTAGAATTTACAAGAGAGTCATAGAACTAGTCATTTCTTGTATTTTCCTGCTTGTACATGTTCCTTGTGATCTCCCCTGATGATTTGCCAAATAATCCACTCAAGTGGCCACTATTCATATGTTTTGCCGGTTTTTCATGTTCTTTAGCCTTGTTGACTTTTGGTTTTACTGTTTCTAATTCAATATATTTTATAGAGAGAAATCAGATCACACAAATGTTTTATTAGATGTCATTTATGGTTTGTCATCTTCAATTTGAGCACTCAGTTAACAAATCGAGTGTGTTTTTGCAGGGTGAGCATGTGATTCTGTTTTACTATTGAAATTAGAGTCTCTTTTGCAGCACTTCCTGAGCTTTCCTTTTCTTTCTTTTCTTTGTTGGGCTAATGGCATATGTGGGCACCACTATGATTTTATGAATAGCAGCACAGATAATTAGGTTCGACACCTTTTGTAAACATGATTTCTGTTTATATTATATCAAAATTGATATCCATCAGAGAATTATTTATTTACATTGTTTTGGCTTATTAGTATCATCAAGAAGTGGTTTGTTGTTGTTTCTTCGGTGACACAAATGTTACTTTAGTGAGAGATCCATTTTGGTCGTCTTTCAATTTGATATGTTCATCAAGTTCTGTAAATAGGATAACGCTCCATGGTTGGATTACAACTCTGTGTAGGACATGCATGTCCTCCAAAGAAGCCTTCAGAAATTGAAGACAAAAGGTGGACTGCTTGTACCTGTTGTTTATTTTGAGTGATTCTCTTTTGTACTGGTAGTGTTCCTCGTGTCCTCGACCTTGGCCGCCCAATTATACTGAGATTAAAATGGATATGGATTTTGGAGTTGGGGTGGCTTGCACACCTTCAAGGGATTTCATCATTTGTTATGACCAAAGAACTCGGTGCACAACTCCTGAAAGCTCCCTGCAAAACTGTAGCGTGTCGAGCCGTGAATTCTATATCATATCCTCGACCGTTTCATAAGTATAATCGGGTTAATTGCCAAAGAAAATCATGAAATTTGTTTGAGTTTTGTTATTAAATTCTAAAATTTACATAATTAATAAACTCTAAAATTTGTCAATTTAATTGATACTTTAAATTGGTCTGAGTGTATTTCAACAAATAAAAAATTATAAGTTAAATTTTGTTATATTTTTTTGTATATAATAACAATTTTAATTTTGCTATGTAAATAATTAATTAGTATATTATTTTAATCATTATTTATTAAGTTACATTTATTTTTTAATGATTTTGTTTGCATTCATTTTTTGTGATTTTGTTATTAGTTTTCTCAAATTTTATAACTTTCTCCTTAAACATATTTCTTTGCTGAGGTAAATGTGTTAGTAGCTCATTGTCTGAGCCACTGTAATTTTTTGTAATTTCGTCAAATAAAAAATTACGAGTCAAATTCTATTGTATTTTTTGTATTTATCAATACTTTAACTATGCTCTGTAAATAATTAATTAGTGTATTTTTTTAATCACACTATTCACTAGGTTGTATCCATTTTTTAGTGATTTTATTGTTAATTTTTTTTAAACTCTATAACTTTCTTTTTAAGAGAATTTTTTTTTTATTGAAGTAAATGTATTAATCGCTCATTCTTCTAGGCTATTGTAAGGTAGATCAAATCACTAAAAAAAAAAAAACAGTGATCAAATCACTAAAAAAAAAAATAGTCATTCTCTTTAATCAAGTGCAATTCTCAATCAAAATATTTAAAACAAAAGTCATTACAATTACCTCTTAAGTACTACATACTAACGATCTGTTGACGATCAAATCAATTTGAAAATATTAATCAAACGTGAGAGTTTAATTGATAATTATGTAAATTTTAAGATTTAATTGTAAATATTAACAAATTTCATAATTTTTTTTTAGTAATTAAGCCAATATAATTCTATGAACAAATTTCTATAGATTGATAAGAGAGGGAGATGCTAAAGGTTTAATTAGCTTAAAAAATAATAATAATAATAATAATAACTTTTTTGTGATACATGATTGGGCAGGTGTGGTGAAAAATCAGCAATAATTAGAGAAGCGTTAAGTACATCAACTTACCAGGGCCTAAATTATCCTTGTACTATATAATTAGTTGCATAGGAAAAATTTCAAGATATATCAAAATTTACATTTTAATCTATCTTTTTATTGAAAAAACTATTTAATCTATTTATTTTTAATTTAAAATAATTTAATTTCTTAAATTTTATTTCATCAATAAATTAATCCCTTTATTCAAATTTTATTCAATTACTATTAATTATAAATTAAATGATTCATAAATAAAATTTGTTGCTCACTGTTGGGCCGAGCTAAAATGGGCCCCCTGATTGAAACGTAGGATTTACTCTCCATTGATAGCCCAACTCAACTTGCGTTACCAGCATCAATCCATGTGCTATATGAAATGTCATTATTACCCTTCCCAAAATTACCACCACGGTTGGGTAACATTGCAATTTCTTAAAACCGCAAGCCCATTTCTTCAAAGAAATCAAAAGTTCAAAATCGAGCGGGCAATTAACCATGTTTAAGCGTTTGTTAGGCCGGGGCCGCTCTGGAGTAGCCAATAATAAATCGCTGACGCTTGACGCTTTATTTAACCATGGTTAACTAACCAATCCATAGGTTCCACAGACTACACCATCGTTCACCCATATTTTCTCTCTATATAAAACCCAGAAACCGGAGACCTGAAATTCTCACCTCTGGAAGGCGTCTTCATAAACGCCGATTTTTAGCGTTAAGTTTCGAATTCTCTATCTTCAAATCTTTCTTTAGCATTTTTCTTGAATTTTCTGTGGTTTTCTGAATCAGAGAAGAAAAAGAAAATGAGAGAGTGCATTTCGATTCACATTGGTCAGGCCGGTATTCAGGTCGGAAATGCTTGCTGGGAACTTTACTGCCTCGAGCATGGCATTCAGGTAACCCTCCCTTTCTCATTTTCAATCTGTTTGTTTCTTGAAATTTTGGTGGGATCCCTGCCTCTCTCATTTTCCTTCTGTTTGTTTCTTGAGATTTTGGTGGATATTCCTCTAGATCTAGGGTTTTGGAAGAGAAATTTATATCTGATTAGATATTTACCTTTGTTAACATTTATTTATGCAGATCCATTTCTCTCTCTCTCTCTCTCTCTCTCTCTCTCTCTCTCTCTCTCTCTTTTCTTCCTTTAATCCAAAAGATTTCAGTGATTTGGGATTTGCTAGACGTTTCTTTTTGTTGATTATATGAACTGAAATTAATTGATCTCTTGATTTTTTTTTTCTGGTTGTTTACGTAATTTGATTCTCTCCCTTCATTCTCAGTCTTTTTTTTTTTATATTATGAGCACTTTGGATCTCTTTTGAGATATATCTTATGTTGCATTGATGAAATCCTCTGTTCTCTCAGCCTGATGGCAAGATGCCGAGTGATAAGACTGTCGGGGGAGGGGACGATGCTTTTAACACCTTTTTCAGTGAAACTGGTGCAGGGAAGCACGTCCCTCGTGCAGTGTTTGTTGATCTTGAGCCCACTGTTATTGATGAAGTGCGTACTGGAGCTTATCGCCAGCTCTTCCACCCTGAGCAACTCATCAGCGGGAAAGAAGACGCTGCCAACAACTTTGCACGTGGCCACTATACCAGTAATGATTAACACCCTTTATTTCTACTTATTACTTTTTTTTTACATTTATTTTGGGCATTTGCTTATAATTGTGTTTGTATTTGGGCAGTTGGGAAGGAGATTGTTGATCTCTGCTTGGACCGTATCAGAAAGCTTGCTGACAACTGTACTGGCCTCCAAGGATTTTTGGTGTTCAATGCTGTTGGAGGTGGTACTGGTTCTGGACTGGGATCACTTCTCTTGGAGCGTCTCTCTGTTGACTATGGCAAAAAATCAAAGCTTGGTTTCACTGTTTATCCCTCGCCTCAGGTTTCCACATCTGTTGTAGAGCCATATAACAGCGTCCTTTCAACTCACTCACTCCTTGAGCACACAGATGTGGCCGTGCTCCTTGACAATGAGGCAATCTATGACATATGCAGGCGCTCTCTTGACATTGAGCGTCCAACTTACACCAATCTTAACCGCCTTGTTTCTCAGGTACATTGATTCTTGTCATGGGAAACACCCCTTTCTCATGTTCATTAAATTCTGACAACTGCAGGCCTGTGCAAACTGTTGTCATTGACTATTGATGGCTTGTATTTCTCAGGTGATCTCATCCCTCACTGCCTCTTTGAGGTTTGATGGGGCTCTTAACGTGGATGTAACAGAGTTCCAGACCAACCTGGTTCCCTATCCCAGGATCCATTTCATGCTTTCCTCGTATGCCCCTGTAATCTCAGCAGAGAAGGCATATCACGAGCAACTTTCAGTGGCTGAGATCACCAATAGCGCTTTTGAGCCTTCATCCATGATGGCCAAGTGTGACCCGCGCCATGGCAAGTACATGGCTTGCTGCCTAATGTACAGGGGTGATGTTGTGCCCAAGGATGTGAATGCAGCTGTTGCCACCATCAAGACCAAGCGCACAATCCAGTTTGTTGATTGGTGCCCTACTGGATTCAAGTGTGGCATTAACTACCAACCACCAACTGTTGTTCCTGGAGGTGACCTTGCCAAGGTGCAGAGGGCTGTTTGCATGATCTCCAATTCCACAAGTGTTGCAGAAGTCTTCGGACGCATTGATCACAAGTTTGATCTCATGTATGCCAAGCGTGCCTTTGTGCACTGGTATGTTGGTGAGGGCATGGAAGAAGGAGAGTTCTCTGAGGCTCGTGAGGATCTTGCTGCTCTGGAGAAGGATTATGAGGAGGTTGGTGCCGAATCTGCTGAAGGGGATGACGGTGACGAAGGAGATGAGTATTGATTGAGGGTTTTCTGTGATTATATGGCTATTTCTGTTATTATGGTTTGTTTTTGAGCCAGATTGCTAGAATTGAGGTTTAAATTGTTGGTGATTTCTTTCATTTGTAATCATTTTCATATCCATTTGCTTCTTCCTGCCATTTGGTCTTTTTTTAATTTTCTACTAAACACATTCTAAGAACAGAGAATGAAGTGAAATTAAATACCCAGTCTGCAGCGCAGTAGCTCTGATTAGTAATTAGAGCGAGGGTTTTATAAAGATTCAAAAACAAAGAGTTGTAAGAATTAGGAATTAGTAATTTCTACCTTTTTTGGTTCAAATTCTTTACTTAGAGGAAAGAAATAATTTACTTTCGCAGAAGCAAGTTGCTTCCTGAGAACCGGGAAGCAAAGGTAGTATTTTTCTTTATTTTTTAAAAAGTTAAAAAGTTGAAATAAAATGTCAATTAAATAAATTAAATTTTCACATTTCCCAAAAATTTAAAGTTTCTTCAAGTTAATCTCCCGACTAAACTAGACTTGAGAAATACATATCAAACTAATTTTGCTTGCTAGTCAAGTCAACTAATCTACCTATATGCTGAAAAACAAGAAACTGCCAAAACCTGCAAATTTAGCAGACCCTTAATGCATAGGCAAATTTCGATCTTTCATTATTATTTTTCTTTCAAATTCAATATGGGTAATTAAGAAATTTTTAATTAAATTTAAAATTTTAGACGCAGGCACATGGAATTTCATTCCGAGAATGATGTATCTTCTGTTTCCAGCTAAACTACACGTCGTCTTCGATGGTCATTGATGCAAGTTTGCTTGATAAGTTCCTTCTTTTTTTCAATTGATATATGCTAATCATGACATAAAATTCAATGAAGTTTACTTTGAAGTTTTAACTTACGAACTCGTATACTTTGCAAGGGAAAAAAAATGCAAGGGGAAAAAAAAAAAAAATACAAACATACTAATTACACGCCTAACACCCATCACGAAAACTTGCAAGAACAAAATCCTTCTTATTGATATGTAATGGATAATCATGTAATTATCAAGAATTTCTACCAAAGGTAATATAATAATTTTTTTTTCCCGCAAATTGTTAAACGTTTCCAAAGACGATGTGCGAGACCTCCCCACTTCTACCACCGTCCTAGCTTTTGGACGAGGTGATTTTCTATTTCCATTCTCTTCTTCATCAATAAAGCATATTTAGAAGTCAATTCTTGATTCCCAGCACTAACTGAAAGCTTGCAGCTGAAAGCTGACTTCTCCAACTTGTCCTTGTATAAGCATGCAATTGGCACAAAACTACCCTTTTTGTTGCACAGCCAACCATGAGCAGCTCTTAATGCAGCTCCCAGGGACGCAGAATCTGCCAAGCAAGAAACAGGGCTTCTTTATCAGATAATACTGTGGAGGAGCTTCGTAGAGCAAAACAAATCCATTTGAAGAATTGAACAGCAAAACAATAAAAAAATGATTTGGACCCTGAAAAGTTCCTGAATTTCTTTTCAGACCACATATTTGGCATAGTGGAAAATTAGTTCCAACATGATACTGCATACCAGGTCTTTGAACAGTATAGACATCACAGCCAAATATTGATGCTACTGAATTCAAAATGCTATGGTTTGCTGATGCTCCACCAGTGGCTATTATTCGTTTTGGAGGGGAGGGCATGCCAAATCTTTCAGCATGAGCTCGCATTGAGAGGAACTGGCCCTCAATCAATGCTCGGACCTGAAAATGAAAATTTTTATGAAAAGTCTTGCAGTATAACATTTGCATGTGGCAAATTTTGCTATTTTTAGTACCAACCTCAGAAGCAGGATCAAATTCCTGCACCTCTTGTTCATTCACTCCCTCCAGACTGTCACCCTTAAAATTTTGGAGTTCGTAGCGATGGAGGCCAACTTGGTTGCAGAAATAATTATTAGTTAATTTGAGGCTCTTTTTACACAATAAATGGACAAAATCAATACAAAAGGATAAAAAAAGGGACACGCAGACATAATGGTTATAGCAAATTACTATAGGACATATAAAATATGAAAGGTGTGAAATAGTTCCTTTATATACTCAGATTGAACAGGCTATATATTAACTCCTCTGTTGGCCTCTGTTTTTGTATGAAACAGAAATCCCTAATTGACGAGTTCCAGTGCCACGCATATATGCTGCGGTGGATAAATTGAGGCAGTGAAGCCAGGCAGAAAGAAGTTGAAATTCAGAAAGTCAATGCAATGCAAATGCCTGGCCTCAATACTTGAAATGGAAAAAGAAATTATCAAATACAATAGGGTAAAAAATCCAAGGACTGACCTGGAAGAGGAGGAAGAATTTCATGGTCCTTGTAGTAGAAGCCAATCTTCCCATCTGTTGCAGAATCTAGAATGAGTTAACAGCAAACAGAAACAAATCATATCAAGAAAGATTAACAACAATGCATGTAGACAAACCATTAAGAGGTGGAGTTTGCTCCAGAAACTTGTTGAAGATTTCCCAAGATTTCTCAGCACAGTGATTACGAATATCTAGTTCAAAATTGTTGTCAGATTAAAGGACTAATAAATGGCATCACTAGAACATCTGTTGCATGAGATTAGTACCTTCACGAGTCAGAGACCCATTTTTGTAACATAACATTACCATGTAACCTTCTGTATCCACAGGATTAGGTAAAACATGCCCTTCTAATCTAGGTTGAGGATCAGTAGCAATCCCAAAAACCTATATGACAAGTATGAGAACGTTACTAGTCTAAAAAGTTTGAAACAATCTAACAATATGACTAACTTTTATCTAATAAGTAAAAATCAACATTTTTGCTCAACCCAATATGTAACATCAAAGCATGGGCATGAGTGCCCCAAGAAGATTATCTATGCCGGAACAAATGTGAATAATTCATAACATAGCTCATAAAAGCAGTTAGAGAAGCAAAGTGTTGCATATTATAGAAGGAGCAGGAAAAATAGTTATAAGGTCGGATTGGGAGTGTATTAGTATAACTGAATTGGTTAGTTTGTTAGAGAGCTGTTAAGATGCAGTTACGCTTCTGTTGTATGAAGGGGAGATCCTCAACTGCATTCATTCTTTCATTCTTCTATTGAATCAATAACAGATTACTTCTCTTCTCTAAGTTCTATTATTTTCTTATATACTCTCTTTCTTCTCTCATCCACTCTTTTCTCAAGTTTCTATATAATCTCTGCATTCAGGGATTGAGTCAGGCTGATACTTAACACAAAGCCGGTTGGGGCAGCCCTATAAATCCATGGAGTTATGGCAAAGACAAGGGGGTGGGGAAGTAACATACACACACACACACACACACAGAGATAATGAAATCAGAAAAGTTTAATAAATTAGCAAACAAGCTTAATTAGGTTCAATAAACTAGCCAGTCTAAAGTGGAGGAAGTATTTTTATATGCCAACTCACAGTATCACTTGTGCCGAGGCTAATTGCCAGATCCCCTGGAATGCTAAGAGTTAAACCTGCAGTTTCAAGTTTTTGATTAAACAATGATCAAGAAGAGAAATAAAAAGATGTATACTTCTGAATCCAAGGCACATAGCATGCAATATGACTTGAATTGGATAATAAATCAATATTTTGATTTTCAACTGAAAATATGTTGATTAGTGGCAAACTTTTATAATCTTCTATAAAATCTACAGCTATTCATTGTTTAAACAGAAAAGAAATGGTTACTGGCTTGTTTATTGGTTTTGAATTTGTTTTCTAAACTACCATTACAGTAAAAGGTGCTATATAAAGACCCTTTTACAATTGCAGTTGGACAACTGTTATTAACGAAGCAATAATTTTTATTTTTTGAATTCTCTATTAAACAGAAGAACACTTGAAAATAAAATTTATTGATTTTTTTTTTAATTTTTAAATGTAGTCTTTGCCCGTCAGAAGCTAAACTCAATGTGAAAGACACAAGAATAATATTAAGTACTTCAATTTTACTTTGAATAAGATTTGAATTTCATTGAAAGCATTAGTGTTATAGCATTTTAATCAAATTCTTGCAAGGTTCTCATTAGATCACTGCTGAGACAACCCAACTTACTAACGCAAACTCAACTAAAAAAACATGGTAACTCTTGAAAACTGGGGGAAAAAAAGAAGCATCTCATGTACATGCTTTGAACAAGTTCCAATAAGTTCATCATCCTTGAAATTATGAATATGCTGTATTCTTAATTAACAGGGAAAAGGGAAGCCACAGACAATAGTTAAACAACGAAAAAGGTGCACATGGGGAAAGCACTGACCTGCTAAACTGTTGGGATTGTCCCCAGACCACTGAACAACCAAACATTTTTTATTAAATTTATACCTGCAATATAATTGATGAAAAACGAAGTTTTCAAGGTGCCAAAGTCAATCCACTAAACAACCAGACTTAATGAGCATACATGGACAGAACAGCAGGACAAATAAACTTTCTTAGTGCACCCAAAAGTTTATCAGCTAATTGAAGAAATAGCCACAAACATATTCATGAAGTCATTACAGCATATAACTGCACAAGCATTCACGTCTTACACATAACACATAGCAAAGTGTACATGGTGTAAACCGCTTATTTAATGTCCTGTTAAGGACTGTCAGAAACAATTAACAGAGTTCAGGAACAAGTCCCCAGCATGGTGAAAGTAACTAAATTCATCAGATACAGAAGTTTTGCTAAGGGGCTAAAGTTGCATTTTCATTTTTAACTATTTTGCTTTTATTGATACATGGTTCCTTGGTTTCAGTATATATTACATCTAATGGGAACAGCTAATTTGCAGCATACAGGAAATACAATGCTACTAACCTGTCCACAAAATAGGAAGCAATATGACCAGCAACATCATAGGCAGGGGCCAATTTTCCAACTTTTTCCTTTAACCCTGGTGCTGTGGCCTACAATTGTAAAAATTCAGAATACATAAACAACATCCTAACATGCAGAGTTAAGTTTAGCAACCATAAAACGTAAATATAAACATACAGCAGACAAACCTCTAAAGCTATTTCAGACCAGACTTTCTGCTTAATATCCATTAAATTCATCCCAGAGCCATCAGTGTGATCAATGCAAGCATATGCTCCAATAAAAAGGGATGCCATAAATGAGCTAACAAGCGAAATCCTCTCAGTATCATTATAAGCTTCAGGCTGTGACTGATAAATCTTCCTAATCTGTGGTCCTGTGAATCTTTCATAAGCGCGAGAGCCAGTAAGTTCGGAGAGCTCCAATGGTCCACCAACAGCTTTCTCTATCTCCCTACATTGCTTAGTGGTGCTGCTATCCATCCATATTGGCGATTCCTTGATGGAAAAGGCATTGCCTAATTGATCCACCAATGGCTTACCGGAGTCCAACGATGATAATATTGCAGAACTGCCTTTCTTCCAATAAACACTACCGTGTTGCTGTCCGCTACCAGAAACAGCAGCAATTTTCCCAAAATCAAAACCAGATTTCAAGAGCCTCTGAAGAACGAGATCAAGAGCTTCCACCCACATAAGAGTGGGTGAAACAATTCTGCCATTATCAGAGGGGTCTCTATAGACTCCGTCTTTGGTCTTATAATGGGGCAAATCGGAGTCAAAATGAACTAGCTCTGATTTGACAATGTTGAGATTGGAATCCAGAACAGTTGCCTTCAAGGACCTTGAAGCGATCAAAGTTTCAGAATTGTCAAAGCAGTTCTCACGAAACAACAGGGAAGAAAAATAATTCTATTAAATTAACTGGTCGACCATTGAAAATTTGAGAATTCTGAGTAAAAAACAAGAAACCATGAACCAACAATGACCACGAACTGAACTTAGCTATCTGGGTTGCTTCGATTTAGTGCATAGATTAACAGTACAGAAGGAGAAACTTACTGAGTAGAGCTGTCGAATCCAAGAAATACGGAGTCTTGAGGAAGAGATGAATTCTCCATTGGTCAAAAACACCGAGCTCAGACGAATTCAACTTTTAAGATAAGAAGTTACAGGAATTTGGCGATGTGTTAATAGGGAGAAGCAAAGTGATTAATATATAATTATGGATAACGACAAGAGATTAAGTTGGATAAGATCCTGATCACTGATGAGTAAGAGCGCTTAATCCTCATGAACGGTGCCTTCAATATCTCACTTTTTTTTTTTAATTTTATATTATTAAATTACTTTTGAAATTGATAAATTTTAGTTTTTTTAATCTATATTAAATAGGTAGATTTTTTTTTTTTTTTAAGAATAAAAGGCATTTCATTAAGAAGCAAAAGCCGAGAGCAATGGAAGTAAATTACTATTAAGTAGGTTAGGAAGTTTGTAAATAAATTATTATTTTGAAAATAATAATAACAAAGAAAATTAAGGGGATGTTTGATTAAATTAGTTTATAAATTTTAAATATATGTTAATTTATTTATTTATAATAATTTTTAAATTTATTAATTAAATTTATAAATTAAAAAATAAATTAGAGATATAACTTTTCATTTTAGTGATTATAAGTAATACGTTTATAAAATAATTAGATCAAATATTTTATTATATTATTTTTATTTAATTTTTAAATTTTTATTATAAATTTTATTTAATATTTTAATAATAAATATATTTATAAATTATTTTTTATTAAATATATTAACTATTTATTTATCATTTATAAATATTTTAATCAAACACGTAATTATTTAAAATTTTAAATATTTATAAATTAATTTTTATAGATTAAGTAAAATAATTTATTTTTATAAGATGTAAGGAGTTCTCTCTCTGCCATAACGATAAATTTACTTTTTTTTTATATAGATTAGTAAAATATAATTAATATAATTAAATAATAAATTTTATTTGATTTTCTTCTAGCATATCTTTCACTCATATTGTTCACTTGAATTTAAATAATTTATATTTCTAAATTATTCTCATTAAAAATTATTTAATATATTTATTAATATAAAAAATGATAAATTTTCATTTAATGATGCAAATTTGCACCTATTATAATTCGTTTAATAAAAATTATTAATAAAATAAAATTTCATTTATAAAAATTAATCCAGAATTATAAAGTAGTAATCCGGAACCTTCTGAAGGCCGTGATCTTCGTGGTGAAATTACAAGTAAATCAATAACTAATTTCCTCAAAATTCAAATCCCAACAAAATTCTTAGGCAAAATCAAAATCAGTTAAATGTATGATACCCCATCTGGTTCAATTGTTGGGGATTTAAAGGTATAGTAATTAAAAATCATTTTTTATTGTAAATATCGATTTATTTTAATTATGTAAAAAATATATTATCGATATTCTTTTTACTATTTGGAAAGACATTTATTAGTCCAATAAGATATACTTTTTTTATTACCCAATAAGATATAATTGATATTAATGTAATAGATTATTTACATAATTTTTTTTTGGAATGATTATTTACATAATTGATACTGAAAGAGTTGGCCATAATTGGACCAAGCGTTTGAATTTTTTATCTTCTTTTTAAAATAGAGGATTGCATTTGATAAGATTTGAATCAATTCTTATCCCGTTTCAAAAAAATTAAAAAAAAAAAACAGTGCTATCCTGCGGAGATTATGATAATCAAAATTAAGAAATAAACTGCTGAAATTATAAAATGAAATGTAAAATTTATGCTAAGAGATTAATATATTCAATAACAATTCTCTCAATCACAAACTTTCAAAATATATACGTTAACCCAAACTTAGCCTAGTGGTCAAAATATCGCCCATCCTGTAGAATGTTCCGGGCTCGAGCTCCCACAACAAATATATCTCTGACAAAAAAAAATTATATATATATATATATATATATATATACGGTGAACGTATTTTCAGATTAGGATGATACAGTAAGGATAAATAACTGTGCTCCACCCTTCGATCTGCTGTCATCTTAGCATAAGCATGAAGTAACCAACCTAGAAAATAGGTACAAAACTACTGCTGAAAGTATGAAAACCTCCGGTTCCAGTTTCCGATAATCCTCTTATGGCTTGGATCTGAGCCCGATCAAACGCTTGAAAAATATACAATACATTCGACGTCGGAGTGGCTTGTGGCAGAAATATAATCCACATAAGATGCCAATAATTACCTTCAACACAATAATTCTCAGTGGCCGGGGCCAACAAATTCCACGCATACAACCACCTCCGAAAAAGAATGTAAATGTGGCTTCCATTTGTTAGACTTAGACATAGACATTCAGATCCCAACATTTCTGAACTACATTGCCAAGAATTAAAGAGTGAGACAACCTGTCAAAACAGGTTAGCCAAGCTCAGATGGCGGATACCACAGTTTACCATTCTTATCAACGAAAGAATTCTTGGAAAGACCACATGATGAACCTTGCAAAAATATCAGACTCCAGGAACTCAATGTGAGCAGTCCGTCCAATGAATGCGTTCAAATTCCTGCCGTAGGAGGAGGTATCGAAGTTGACATCACAGCGCATGAACACCCGTTGCTGTGATGTTGGGGCTCGTATCTGATCCATGCAATTATTCAGCATCTCCAGGAATATTCTGCCTTTTTTTGAGTAATCCAAGGAAGCAGCCCGGCATAATTCGATTCTTGCAGAATGATATGGCACATAACCGTCCTGAGAAAAATATAATTACCTAATAAGTATATGATTAGATAAAAAAAAACACCCTTCTTTACATCTTCCAGTTTGTTTTATCACTATCCAACAAAAGGAATATATCCAATGAAACCTCCAAATTGCTCAAACTAGAACTACGCAGTAAGAGAGATTATTGGTTAACAGTTAAAAACTGCTGGCAAATAGAAATGATTTTGTAAACATTTGCAAGAATTTCAAAAAAGTAAAATTCCTTTGCAAATTTGGGAAATAGGATGCTGAAGAAATACCTGCGGTGAAGAAATTAGTATTATGTGCCTGAAATTCTCCAGTGTCTTCTGCTGAAAGAACAAAAGACATAAAATTTTAGTAAAAAAGTAGATATTAGCATTTGCCTTCCTTTTCCAGACAAATTGTGTCTGTCTCGTGGAATCATCATTACATTTATTTTCTCAAAATGCAAATAAGAGAGAAAAGTCAGGCCATGGTTTCTTGATTTAGGTATAGAATAAGTAAACACCTTATTTGCCATCCCTCTCTCTCTCTCTCTCCAGTTCAAGAAAAACCCAATGCAAAAGATGACTGAAACTCATCCTAGTCAAGATTGATGGACAAAATATATAATTTCAGTACCTTACAAAGTTTGTAGAAGAAAGTATTTTGGAGATTTGAATCATCTGTGAAAGTGAGCTGATGAATGCAGTGTGTTCCCTTGAACTTCTTCATAAACCACATTCCAGAGTTAAATAAAGAGTTCGAACTGTAAAGATATCCCAACTGTGGACCAGATACAGAAACATATGTGTAAAGGTATCTTCGGAATGGTTCCATAATGCTCTCTGTGATGACATAAATAAATATCTAGTGTAAGATTACCAACAATAGATACACGTGGCATCCTAATGTGATGAATGTGTACCTGCTAATGCTGATCTTATAATGACATTTCCAATAGAATGGCCAACAAAGCTAAGTTTAATATCCCTCGGACCACCAGATCTTGAAAATTTGTCCAATTTCCTTTGAAGAAAAGTGATCACTTCCTCAGCCAGCCTTAGTCCCATTTCTCTGAAGTCTCCTGATGTTTTGTCTTCATTTGCCTCTGACATGAGAACTTCCGTCTTGGGCTCTATCAAAAGCCACTGATTTCGTATAAGTCGTAAATCCAGATGATGTCCCTAATTTGTTGGAGTTGCAACAAACAAAATTAATCTACTGATACAAGCTTAACTTATAGTACAGTTCAAACACAGAAGAAATATTGGTTGGCAGCAGAAAACACAAGGGAAACAAAATTAGAAATTATGGCCCCGAAAACATAAAGAATTGAATTTCCAAAACGTACAACTCAACATCTATGCACGGAGCCATGAAAAAAAAATGAAAGTGAATAATGGTAATAAGCCTGAAGCCTCCCAAAACAACTCAACTATATTTCATATTCTGCACATGAGAAGAAGTTCAGTCCCTTAGTTATCACCAAAAAGCACTACACTTGAACCTCAAACTGCATGAATGGAAAAGTTGTTATTAAAATTATCAAATATTTAAAGAGAACACTGTAGCCTCTTTAACTTAATTTTGCTTCAGCTAACAGTTAAAAGAGAACCTTATTCAGGGTTATTTAAGATGCTTCCATGGAAAATGATGCAGCTCTCTGCACCCAGAAAGGATAATTTGATCCAGTGTCACTAAACAAAAATTTCAGACACATTCCATATAACATCCCATTTTGACAACATCAGAACTTCCAATTTAGAAAAATTTGGTCAAATCTTTCTAAACAATAAGGTATGGAAGCTCATTTTACAAATATTTCAAAATGTCAGATGGCATGTTTATTAGTTATTTGCAAGTGAGAAAAAAAAAATCAGCAGCTTCTCGGAGTAGTCAATAATAAAAATCCAATTTGATCAACAAACCAACGAAACACAGCATTCTTCTCATATCAGTAAAAAAATTCAGGTACATTATATAAGGTCAACTAAAGTACCATTGTTTGTAAAACAGCCACAAATATAGCACCAAATGCACCGTATACAGACTGCCCTGGTTCCACTGTTAAATTTGCTCTTGAAAGAAAAGGAGCAGACCAAAGAAAACACGTGCACACACACACACATAGAGGAACCAAACCAAAAGGAAAAAAGATATGCAATTTAAGCATTCAATAAAAAGTATAGAAAAGACTTGCCTGAAACCCATGCACAAAGACACCAATCTTCAACACACGGGCTTTTTTATGCGAGGTACCACCAGGAAGCTTCTTTAAAGCCTCTGTGCAAGGTCCAGTGAGTAAGCCAAGCGAATCTATCAGATCTAAATTTCTAAAGTAAGAATTTTCACTAAAAGTACGCCGCGGTGAATTTATGACACGCTCCACAAATATAATAGGGATTCGCAGAGGATCTCCAAATATATGCATGTCTTGAATTGACCGAGTATTAATCTGCAAGGAAACAAAACCTGCTCTGTAGAACAGTGTACAAGGAAGACGAAGACGACAAATCAATCAATGTGGGAGTAATAATTCACCCTCATTTGGGCAATACTTTGCCGATGAAGCTCAGCACGTGTAGCAACAATCTGGGCAGTCTGTAGATAAAAAATTGAAGACCAAGAAAAGAAGAATTATTCTATGATTGAAAATCCAAACCAAGACTAAAATTCTACATAAAACAAACCAACAAGAAGCTTGAAGAACAAGGGCATTTACTTCATCAGCTAAATTCCAGAAACTAGAACCTCTTTTATCAACAACATGGTGGGAAGAATCATTATTTCCACTACTTATGTAATGATGAGGCATCTCAACCTTAGAGTACACCATCCATATTGACCACTCAGCTCTGCGATCCTTAGCCCATGCATCATGCAGAAATTCCAGTATCTCTGTGTTGTTTGCCCTGGAATGAAGTAACAAGGCCAGCAGAGTGCAGAAAAATAACTATGTCAACAGCAGTTAAACACCTCATTTATTTGCTGCAGCCAAGGATATGAACATCAACCGAGTCCATTTTGAAGGATGTTCCAAGTAGGTTATGTCAAGTTCAATATGCCAAGTGTCATGGTGCGTTGGAGAATGTTAAGGTGTTAAGCATGACCAAGAATACTTAAACCAAATGTAATCTGGTTACCATGAAATAGAAACATTAGATCTAACCCAAAATCAACGCCAGAAACAGCATAACAGCAAGCTAAAACTAATACAGAATGAACAAAATCATCAAAGCAAATTAGCACGTAGCCTTTAAATTACTATTGACCAATTTTGTAGAGTAGCCACAACAAATGAGAATTTTAATAATAATAATTAATTATTTTTACTTGCTTGTCTATTATAAAGTTCCATATAATTAATAAAATATTTTCAAACAACACAAATTTATGTTGTTGCCAGCTTTCAATTAACAAAATTATATTACTAGCATGTATGAATATAATTACTTTCTAAATTACCTGGCTCATTTTTATGAAACTAAAAGATGCTGCTGATTGTGATGAACTAGAGCAAAAGCAAACCTGTGAAACTGCAAAAAAGTGCTCCACAAGTATGATAATTGAGCACCCAGCAACTGAAAAATGTTCACCACAGCATCCTTTGGTAAAAAGTAGGGCAGCCTATCACTTTGGAGATCTAGAGTTCCATTTGCTTTCTGGTTCAAGAAGATAAGAAAATAATACAGAAAATAAAATACCACATGGACTTGAAAACATAATCAAGAATCATGTGCTATGCAAATGAAGCAAGGACCTCAAGACCATTTTGAAGAATGCCTTGCCCCCCAACTTCACCATATGCAGTGCCCAGATCTGCCTTCAGGATAGAATCAAACATATTCATATCATTCATTTTGGACATGAAATCAGTCAAGTCAATTACTTGGTCAACAGCTTCACTAAGTCTTTGCAGCTCTTCAAGTAAAGTGTCACGCGCAACCAACAGTGATTTAACAAGCATGATCTGGTTCATGCCTACAAGGTTCACTGGACCCAATGCCTAATCAATCACAAAATTATAATTTCAACACATGGAAAACAAGTTTTAAGGAACTCTTGGTCGCAAAAGCTAAATAAATATGAAAAACTATACCCTCCATATTTTATGAGATAACGTAGAAAAATATTTAATCAATTATTGTCCACAAAAAGTAGACTTCACAAAGAATTGTGTTATATTCTGACATGTCAGATGCAGTTGATCATCCTTGTGGTGTTCACTGGCATATCATTTTTAAAATTCAAAAGATGCTTCCCCCTTGACACTGATATTATGGACCTTCGGAAAAAGCAAAAGCAAAGGGTATTTGTCAACAGAAAATAAGAGTTATGCAAGTACTCCATCACATTAAGAAATTATTAACGTGAAATTTATTGGAAGCTTGAAATGGAAGTTACTCTAATAAAAATACTTCTTATGCAGTGATATATCAGTACAACAGAAAAATAGGACAAATTTGCATGCACGCACTGAAAGAAATGAAAAATGCACACACATATGAGCATGTAAATTCAAGAATATTTTTATCATAAGCTTACAGATTCACCAGAAACAAAATGCAGTCAATAAAATATAAAAATGTGGAAACAACCACATGTAAAGATTTTCTAAGCATACTTGATTGGACCTATCAACACTTTCACCAGCAACATCTTCAAGGTGGCAGGGACCACTGCAATGATCCAATAGAGCAAGTTACTTTAACAAACCACAGTTGACATCATCAAAAGCAGTTTATACATTTAGATGGTAGAAATCAGACCAACCTGGATATCTGCGTGAGAGAACCAGCTTTCAATAGACTAACATGAACGCTTGCTTCAACTAGCACAGCATGAAACATATCAAAATGAATAGGGCAGTATGAATGCAATCCCAAAAGAGCTTTAGGAGGAATTCGAAATTCATGGACTGCAACAGAAGCATCATCCAGATATGCTAGCAACTCAAATCTGCATGGAGTGTAATAAAATCAGTGGTAATGCCCAATTAGAGGGTTCATCTGGTAGTCTCTCTTTTTTAACAAAATGCAATATTTTAAAAGTAAAAAGAAATCTTTTATGAAAAGCAAAAGTTTACTTTTATGAAAAGCAAAAGTTTACTTCTTTTTGTAATTAGTTTTTTTTTCCTAGTGCGAAGCAAAATTCATTTATAAATCAAGTGCACTTTCTTATTATTGGATTTATTTTCTAATAAAACCAAAATTTTTAGAACATTTTAGGACAACAATTAAGCCTTAATCCCAAACTAGTTAGGGTTGGCTATATGTATCTTTTTTAGAAAATACATTTTAGGAATGAAACAAAATTTCATTTTTCCCAAGATAAAGCATGCTGGGAAAGAGAGAAAAAGAAATATTTAATCACACAATTACCAAATAAAAGTTATTCTTAACTCACATATTCTCTGTTATGGGAGCTTGCATAAGCTCAAATTTCAAAATAACAGCAGATGTGGAGGGAACCTGTAAATTGTAAGGCATCAGCACAAATAATTTTTATATGAAAATAGAGATTTTATTAGAGATAAGAAAGAAGACAATCGCAATAAAGAGTAAAATTAATCCTCTTAATAGTAGGAAAAGGACAACAGTAAAATTAACAAGGTAAAACCCTTCAACCACATTGAATGTTGAAGGCAATAGCCCTTCCATATGACTAGAAGCTGAAACCTGAAGAAAAGCTAAGAAAGCAAATCAGCCTCATAACAACAGCAAATGCAATTACTGTTCCTTATTTCTAACATTACTCTATAAGCAAGTACTCCAAATGATTGCACACACAATACAAAATCATCGCTCTTTGACCACCTCCACTCCTTCCAGAATTTTTTAATTTAGTAAGTAGTACAAAATCACAATCTTTGCTTGCCAAAGAGCCCACAGAGTGCTTATTCCAATTTACCAAAAGGGATAACAGTGTAAGACTATGAGAATCATTATAGCAATGGCACATTACAGAAGTCATCAACACCACCCACAAGCTTGAGCAAGGGTACATGCCAATAAGTTAGAAGCAATTAAACACCAAAGACATAAAAGTATTCTCATTAAAAGTCTAGTTAAGGGCGGGCTGGTGTTATATGAGAGAATCAAGAGGGACCAATATTTTTAGCTTCCAAAATTGTTGGACTAAAACATTTTTCCAAAGCTAAGTTCTACCATCTCTAAAATCCTAAAAGTGCAGTACTTAGCATCAGTGGAAATGAAAATTACATGCAAGTCAACCGAAGTTTGCAAACAATGACATGCATGCTCGCACAAACACACACACACAAACACACAAAGAGAGAGAGAGAGAGAGAGAGAGAGATGATTACCTTATATTTACTGAGAGAGAGATTGAACAAGACCATGACAGATAAACAAATATCTTGCCTTGCATATTTAATCCGAAAAGGCTGTGTTAAGAAACTATTGTCTGTATCATTGATTCTCCATGCCCCATTAATGTTGTCAGAACCCAAATCATTAGCTGAAGGTCACACAAAATTCAGCATTTTCTTCACTTTCATATTGTCCCATAAACATCAAGCATGAAAGAAAGGAAAGGAAAAAAAAAAGACCTATGATTAAGTGAAGCAAAGTGTTTATAAAACATGAACAGTAACAAAAGCGAAGTACAAAATTAAGCCTGAGTATAGGCATCATAAACAGCTCTTTCTCCAAGTTCCCAAGGTCACTTCAGAATGTAAGAATCTAGATGGTAATTCTACTGAATGTTTAGTCTCCAATGGACACCTCCAAAATCTAAAGTTCAAATCTCATTGCATTGGGGTTGGGGGGAATCTACAGGATGGAAGGGCCTCCCACATCATGTAGTCCAAGGCTCAACAGGCCTTCTAATAAACTCCCTTAAACAATCATAAAATTTAATTGTCTGCTCACACTCTTCTTAAAAAAAGAAAAAAAAAAAGTTTACTGTGACAAATGTTGCCTTTAGAACCATGCCAGTAAACATGATAATTCTATGAGAATGCTGACACTTTGGAACTACATCCCAGGAATGTGGTGGGCCTAAATCTTCAATCATACTCTGAAATTGAAAATAGAACACGGGAAACTTTGTTTATATAGCAAACAAAAACAACCTGATAAAATCTTTATCATTCAGCTAATCCAGCCAAACCATGATAAAACTCATTATAGAAAGCTAAAGAAGAAGAAGAAAGATCCATATTCTCAAATCAAAACAATATTAAACATTTATTTTGGTAGTAAAAAATCTAACAAGAAGACTGGATACTTAAATACAAAATGTCAAGGTTTCAACAGCATCATAGATATCAGCAGCAAGATCACTTCGGCAAGGTTACAAGCTTTTCAGATTATTCTACACATAAGAGTGCAATGAAGCAATATTCATACCATAGATCAAGTCCTGAATTTTATAAACCACAATCATGTTTTAAGTCTCCAAAGGAGCTGTTGTAATGTCAAATACTTGCAAATAAGTTGCAATTAAGTTTCATGTAAATTATTTATTTTAACCTTGAAACGAACAAAAAAGAGGGTTTTTCATTATTATTATTATTCTCCAAAAATAATAATTAAAGGAAAAGAAAGAAAGAAATCACCTTCATATTGAACAACCCTAGAAGGAATTCCCAAAGAAGTATAATCACTGTTTTCCCATCTCACACTGACCTTAATTTGATAGAACCTAAAGAAAGGGAATAAAAGTTCAGCATCAGAGAACTATATAAATTAAAAGAGGGGGAACAAAGGAAAAAAAAAATTCACAGGTAATGATCAACTAAGATGCACATACCCTTGCTGAAAAAGGTCAAGGTTGTGAAATCTATGGATGTAAATGGCAATTTGTTGCACAGTGTCCCACATGACAAACGGCTTAATTATAGGCAATTATGACCTTGCATCGGGGCAACTTATTCTCTAGTCCACATTATACCATCCCAAATGCTTTAAAACATTAGATATCAAAAAAATCACCAAAATTCGCATTCCTGTTTTTTCAAGTAAAATTTTCAAGCCTAAGACCTCTTCTATAATACAACTTTCATGAAGCTTATTTCATATAAAAGCACTCAATAATCACATGGAAAACCACAAAATCTCTCAGTGGTTATTGTTCTTTGGAAAACCTCCACTTTTCTACCATCGTACTCCCACATTCTTCCTCTTTAGCAACCATGATGCTTGACAGCTGCAAAGGAATTAAAAAAAAAAAAAGGTGATATTGAAGCAAAAGAATTTCATATGGGATGAAAAGAATATCAAAAGCTAAGGTAAACAAAAACCGTGATCACAAAGTTCATTGTGTGAAAAGGGCGCATATATCATTTGTTGGCTGTTTATGTTACACATCCTTAACCTTATTCAGAATAGTTAATGCCAACAAATATACAAAAGCCCAAATGATCATTCAACCATAAAAACACCACAAAGCTTATCAATTGGATAATCAACTTTCAGCAGCATCATTCAACTCAAAAAAAATGTTTTAGCGGCTATCCCCCCCCATTCAAGATCAATTATGTCCGCAGAATCACATTGGAAAAGGATTTGATGGACACAATTCGATCCCATCAACGGCGAGTATTTTCTGTACATTTGAGCCTTCTTACATTTGCAATCAATCCAATGTAATGCAAGACAAGCGAATCAATATAAAATTGAACTTTTCGATTCAGGGAACGTTTAAGAAACATTGCTTCAATTCTCAGAAATTATACATTTCTATCATTAAATATGTGCAATGTAATAATTTTGCAGGAATTAACCAAAATAAAAAAATGGAAAAAAAAAATAGAAAACAAATAACCTTGTTTAGATCTACAAATTCTCTGTGAATAAAGGATTTAGGCACTCATCTAGGGTTTGCATTTTCTTTCTGCCTATTGTTTAGAAAAAAAAAAAGACACATCTGGAGCTCGTATTCATCCGTCGATAGCTCTGTTTCCTTCCAGCCTTTTGTATGTTTTGCGCCAAAATGAGAATCGAAACGGTTAGAAAACAGAAACCAGGTGGCTGTTGGGTCGGGTTCCGGACCTTTTGTATCAATTTTTGGGCTCACATTGAAGCCTCTTCCCGGCCCATTGGATTTCTTACTCACTCGGTTTACTCGGTGGGAATGCTGGGCCTCATACACTAGGATGGGATTTAGCTCTAAACCCAATACATTTAAGTCTGTTAGATTTCTTAAATTTATTTATTAGAGAATATTAAAAAATAATTTAAAATTAAATTTAATATATTATAATTAATTATCAATATATGATGACGAAGGCATTAAGCATAATTTTATGCCTCAATTATATTATATCATATAAAATTATAAAAAAAGAAATTAAAAAAAATGTCAAATCTCGAAATTAAGATTATTATATATATTTTTTAATTGAAATTAATTATGGTGAAGGTTCAACGAGGATGAAGGAGGACCATCAATTATTGTCACTTGTTCAAAGTTCCCCCATACATATAACGTATTATTGCTGCTTTTCAAGAGAATATTTGCCTTTAAAACTTCATTTTCGCTAAAATTTGAGGTTTGATTAATTTTCAAAAGAAAGAAACCACAATTAATTTGGTTCAATAGTAATCTCAAGTCACGTTCAATCATCTAAAGCCAAGTTGTGATTAGATTGAAACTAAGGGCGACATAAAGAAGAAATCAAAAATATCAATCAATAATTCACAAGAAAAAAAAATATATATATTAAAAAGAAAGCAAAGTCATTGAAAAATTCATCAAAATGAGAAGAACAACTACAAAAACGGTGGTCCCTTTAGAAGAAAATTTAAAAAAAAAATCAAGAAAATAAACAAGTTGTCTCATGTTTGGTGGTGATAATAATATATACATGAAATTTTTATTTATGTGTTCATATAAGGTTAGGGATGGGCTCGAGGTAAACCTGTGACTTAAAAAATTTTGCAGTCACAATCCAAGTGAGGCGGGCACGTACCCTTTGGAAAGGACCCATGGAGGACTTGTCCATTTCTTTGTAAGACCATAAAATGGTAGTGATAAGATATTCTCTAACTTTGGTTCCATTTCATTTTCAAGAAAATGAGACTAATGGGGTTGCTTCGATCGACTTAAACAATAATGGTTTTCCACATTTAGTGTCATTTATCATTTATATACACGTATATCATTTAGACCGGCTCAAGGGCTGATTTAAACCTCAAATTGAATCGAAATTGAAATCGACTTAAATCAATAATTTAAACATTTTAATTAAAATTTGACCAATTATAAGGGTCAATTTCTATCACTATCTAAAATTTTTATTGAAAATTATACCAAAATTTTGAATCATCAATTTCAGCCTAATTTAAATTATAATTTTTTTAAAATGATAATAATTTTTTAAGATGTATTGTGAATTAAACTGTGTCTGAATTGAAATTAAAATTATCAAAAATTAGAATTAAAATTGAAATTGAATCAAAATGAAATCAAACTATAATCGATTGGAACTGTAGACAACTAGTCTAATTTCAATTCACCCTTTAAGGAAAATCATGAATTACTTATTCTAAGTTGAAATCAATGTCTCTTTCTCTCTTTCTTTCTTTCATTGGCACTCTCAATGGGGTTCTATTTGTTGTAATTTCTTTCATTATATTCTTAGACCTTTGACGTTTCTCCAAAGAACCTACAATAATTCTAAGCATGTTGACACCACAGTACCATGCCATATGGTACATACAATAATTGATTTTTTTTTCCTGAAAATTTAAATTCCAAATAATCATTATTTTTTTTTATTATTGATGAAATTTAAATTTTAATATTCATCATTAAATTGCCACAAATTTATTTTATTTTTATTAAATTATTAGGGATAATTTATTGACCATTATAAATTAACACTTTTAGTGACTGTTGTAGAAAATACATGGAGAAATTGTAAGAGTTTGATGGCAAGGGAGTAGTTGGATGCTTTTTATTTAATTTTTTTAAAAAATTAATAAAATAATATAATTTTATTTATAAAATAATTAAAAGATCAGTAAATTAATTTAAAAATTTTAAATTTTTATTATAATCAATTTTATGAAATTAAATTAAAATTTAATGAGTTTTATAAAATAAATTAAAATTTAATAATTTTTATAGAAACACAATTGAAATTATTGTCAATTCTAGTAATTTTGAGGGATTAAAACTAAAAATTTTAATTTTTATTGTCATCCCCACATGTAAAATATAATGGTCCAACTAGTAAAACTCGTGTTTGCCAGGTCCAAATAGAATTCTGTGTACAATTTATTTTAATTTTGGGGTAAAAAATTGAATTCAATGAATTCAAATCCAAGTTTGCCACTATATGGATGGTTGCAAAAAAATTGGCTCCATATGGTAGACTCGTCAATATCAAAGTTCAAGTGAAAGAACACTAGTTTTTGACGACACCGTGTTGATGAATATAATAGAATTTCTCCTACTGCGGTGAGAGCCCCTGGTGGCTCAAAGGCTGTGGCATTGTTACCCACCTACAAGAACAAGGAATGCATTGAGTGATATTACGTCTTTGAAAGTTGGTGAAGTGTGTGGAGAAGATGAAGTTGGCAAATGAAGAATGTGTTTCTATACATACAAAGTCTTCAATGGCGGGCTGTCTTTTTCTCTGCTGATTACTATTTCCCAGATCTCATGTGGTCTTTAGGCCCAGCATCCTCATCCATTTTGCAGACACGTATCTGCTTGAAGACGCATTAAATGACAACTTATGTTCACACGTTAATCACTAATTAAGTGGTGTTGATTATTGTTTAATAAAATAATAATATGTTTTGTCTTTCATATATTTAATGCATGTGTTTTATTTCTCATAAATTTCTCAAATTATTAATTCACTACACATCAGCAAAAAATTGTGATTTTATATAATATAATATTTATAAATTAATTAAACGTATACACCCAAATATTCTTAAAATTGTTTTTTTTTTTTTTCAGCTTCTGACTCGGCAGTATAAATTTGCATAAATAAAAGGAATGGGTCCTGTTATAACGCACCAAAACCACTAATAATGCAGTGTTGACCTTGAAAAAAATGCCAAGAAAAGTCCACAGATCGTAAATGTGGACTGATCATCATTATCTTTTTCTTTTCCTAGGGACTATAATGCTCTTTATCTTGCACTGTAAGTGGAAGGGAAAAAAAAAATGGACATTATTCGTTCACGGGCCTACTTTTCTAACTGTTTCTCTGAACACCAGAAGAAAAAAGAAATTGAGAAAGAAACAACGATTTACTGCAGTGAAGTAAAGGAAAAGGAAAAGGTAAAAAGCTTTGCAATCCCCAACTTCCGTCACAACTGTCGACCTTTCTGATGGTTTTGCTTCGAGATGGGAAAACCAAAATAACAAAGAGGTTGACGAGGTCTGCCCGAGTGGCCATGTAATGCAATTTGCAATTCAAAAAAAAAAAAAAAAAGAGTTGATGAGGTCAGTGAAATTATTGCCCATGCCAAGGTTTTGAAAGTAGTTTTACGAGTCTCCAAGCGACACTTGGTCGATCTTTCTGGTTTATATTAGTCTCATATGAAAAAAAGGAACCGACTAAGCAAAATTAGGGAGAAAGACCGGTGTTGTTGGGGCAAACTAGAAGAGATTTCTTGTAAAAAATTTCACAATGAATGGTTACGATATAAAAGATTAATTGTTATTAATTTGGATGGTCGATAACCCAAATACGCAAAGACGTAGTGGGGACCCTTGCAGGGTTTAAGTAAAGACCACACCCTCTCATCATCTCCTCACCCCCTTCCACCACCACCATCAATGGTGCAGAGAACCCTTGTGTCATTATTCCTACAAAGCCAACCATCCCTTCTATAGGTTCCTCTATAAACACTTCAGCTTGTAGCTCAGAAAGTTCATTTAATATACTTAACTAACAGCCCTTTTTTTGCTTGATACACTCACGGCAGAAACACTGCTGGTTGACTACTTTGGTAGTCGCCACTTCCATTAATTATTTTGATTTAACTAGCCATTAATTACACCTCTCTATTTCAGCGTCTTGTCCCTCGTAGTTCAACCGTCCCAACTTGCGATAAACACACACGTACATAACCCAGAGAGAAAGAGAGAGAGAGACAGACAGAGATGGCTAAAGAGATGAAACATAGCAGCATGTACTTGGAACAGGCAGACCTAGAAGGATATGAAAACGGTGGAACTCACAAGAACCAGGATGATGACGGTCGAGCTAAAAGAACTGGTACATATATATATATATATATATATATATATATATATATATATATATATATATATATATATATATATATATATATATATATATATATATATATATCTCCATTTCTCCAGTTTTTTTTTTTCTTTCTTTCTTCTTTAACATGACTATAGATTCCTGAATTTTCCCTTTTTCTTCTATCACAATGTCATTTCCATATTGATGGGGTCCTTCATCTTCTTGTTCTTGAAGGGACATGGTTAACTGCGAGTGCTCATATCATCACCGCTGTGATTGGGTCAGGAGTGCTGTCTCTAGCATGGGCCATAGCCCAGTTGGGATGGGTGGCTGGGCCGGTTATTCTCATGGCGTTCTCTTTCATAACCCTTTTCACTTCCACTCTTCTTGCCGATTCCTACAGGTCGCCTGATCCAGTCACTGGCAAAAGAAACTACACCTACATGGATGCTGTGAGAGCCAACTTAGGTGAGTGCTATACAATTCAGATGAATCCCTTATAAAATAGCTGATAATTCATTAGCCAAATTGTTTAACTTTGCATACCAGGAGGCCGGAGAGTTTTCCTTTGTGGGTTGGCTCAGTATGCGAACCTGGTAGGAGTCACAATTGGCTACACTATTACAGCATCCATTAGCATGGTGTAAGTAATTAAAAAAAAAAAAAAATCTAATAGTTAATTTTTATTTATTTTTCTGGACTCTAATATTTACTTGTTAATTTATTAATTTGTCAGGGCTGTAAAGAGGTCAAACTGTTTCCACAAGCATGGACATCAAGACAAGTGCCATATATCAAACTACACCTACATGATTATCTTTGCTTGCATCCAAATCATCCTGAGCCAAATACCAAACTTTCACAAGCTCTCATGGCTCTCAGTTCTTGCAGCTGTGATGTCTTTCGCCTATTCTTCAATAGGTCTCGGACTATCCATAGCAAAAGTAGCAGGTAATTAAATTAAATTATTAAAAAGAGAACTGTGTGTTTTGAACTTAATCATTACGTACTCATGAAACAAACCCATTAAAGATAGTTGTTGTCTAGTGTATTCATTATGCATGCATCATCAGTTTGTAAGCAGCAGTTGTTACTACATAACTGTCAAACAGACCCATTAAACATCACTGACCGACTAATGGAATGGTTTTTTGAGATCTCACATCGATTTGAATATGTGTATGAGCTTTTTGAATACCTAAACAACATTATTATTGATTAATGCATGTATAATTATGAAAATAACTCTAATATTATCAATGATTTTTCTTGTCCAAACCTCTTTTATCATGAATTCAATAATATGAATTTTACATATTTATATCTTAGATTCATAATGAATCAGGTTTAAATAAGAATTTCCTATTATCAAATTCAATTTGAATGATTATTGCTCAAATTTCCCTAATTTGAGCTAATGTAAAATATGTGATTCACGAATGTGGAATAGGTGGGGGACATTCAAGGACAAGCTTAACAGGAACTATAGTTGGGGTGGACGTCACAGCAGCACAGAAGGTGTGGAAGGCATTCCAAGCAATCGGGGACATTGCTTTTGCTTTTGCTTTCTCTACTGTTCTCATCGAGATACAGGCAAGCCAATCAATACCCTCATCTTAATTTACCTCATGTCATGCTGCATATGGACTGGACCAAATATTATATATACACACACACGCACTAGTATATACTTAAAAATTGAAATGTGTGCCGGATTAAAATGTTGGCAATCTTTGCTGCTATGCCCTAGATTTCAAGTATATTTTCAGCTGGATGTTGGCTTGGGCTTCAGGGCTCAGACTTGGGAGAATTTTTGCTATAGAGTAAAGACTTCAAAAAATAGCAGTTGTTTTAGAATACATTAGGATAAATTACATTATCTTGGTGAGGTTGACAAATCAAATTTATAAAATCATGGACCCACATCTATGCATATCGCAGAAACAGTGGCAGTATTTGAGTGCGCCTAACAGAGCTTATGGCCTTTCTGAGTCTGAGGGGTCCTGGTCCCATCAGGCCAGTGATTAAATTGCAAGTTGCATATCTGATCATTGATTTTCTGCCCTCTGGATTTCTAGACCAGTGTGTGTCATTTCTCGTTACTCGAGTGGCTACACTGTTCTGATAAGGACCAATGCAGCCGTAGACTCCAAAATTTTCATAAAGAAAAGCTTGGGACGAATGAACTGAGGGAGACTCTTTCTCCTTTTAGGGTTGGTTTACTTGCAGACTTGCAGTGTAGTTAACTGGTTCCGGTCTTCTAGATATTCTTTATGGACCATATTCAGGGAAGGGTGGACCACACCTAATTTTGGGCCAATGAATGCAATTGCCTTTTGGGAAAGAGGTGAAAAGCCCACCTTGTACCCTTTCTACCTGTCTCTATCTTTCATCATCTCCTCAGCAACTAATCATTGTATGCCCTATTAGAAGTTTGTCTCATCTAGGGAACACCCTTGCCGATGAATTGATTTACCCATTTATTTATCTCCGAGTGTCAACATTTACACGTTAATAATCTAGTATAGTACATGTTACGACAGGGGTTAACAGTGAGAAAATTCAATTAACAATGCTCAGTTAAGCTGACAAAGACATGAATTGCAGGATACCATCAAATCAAGTCCTGAGAATAAAGCTATGAAGAAGGCATCCTTTGTTGGCATCCTGACAACCACCCTGTTCTATGTCCTATGCGGTTGCGTTGGTTATGCAGCATTTGGAAATGATGCTCCTGGCAATTTCCTCACAGGCTTCGGATTCTATGAACCTTTTTGGCTGATCGACTTTGCCAATGTGTGCATTGCCGTTCACCTCATCGGTGCCTACCAGGTATGTAAGGATCTCTAAGGACACATATTCTAATCAATAGTTCAATACCCACTACTTTGATGGTCACTCTAAAATGATTCAAATGCCTACCAGGTTTTCTGCCAGCCAATCTTCAGTTTTGGGGAGAGGAACTGCCATCAAAGGTGGCCAGAGAACAAGTTCATAACAAGAGAACACGCCATTAATATTCCATTTTATGGTGTGTATTACCTCAACTTGTTCAGATTAGCGTGGAGGACTCTATACGTTATACTGACTGCTGTCTTAGCCATGATATTCCCATTCTTCAACGACTTCTTGGGTCTTATCGGAGCAGCTGCTTTCTGGCCATTGACAGTATATTTTCCAATAGAAATGTACATTGCACGCACAAGAATGCCAAAGTTCTCCTTCACATGGACATGGCTGAAAATATTGAGTTTCGCCTGCTTGTTGGTATCACTTGTTGCTGCAGCTGGATCAGTTGAAGGTCTGATGAACTCTCTCAAGACCTACAAGCCCTTCCAATCTGAGCAATAATCCCTTAAATTTACTCAACAAGAAGTTCAAAATTTTCGATATCAGATAAAATTAATCCTGTATTTTCATCAGTATCCAATTGCCTGTACTCCTCTATCAATTAAAAACTAATATAAAAAGCCTGCTTTCTTCATTTTGCCAAAAGCCCCATCACTTCATCAAAAACTACGCAACTTTGTTCAGAAAACAGGTAACAATGACCTGATGGAAATGTCTAACAGGTGATAAACCTTAATTTGCATGGAAATATTAAACCTACCATGAATTGGTAATTAAGCAAAAATAATCTCTGAGGCCGCCAAATAATTCATTTGATTCACCTTGTTACTCTTTTTTCCTGTGATTTTTTCCCTTTTCATAACAAACCTTGCTACCCTCAGTGTATGATTTAAAGGATAATGTATGTGTGTCGTCTTTCAGAAAACTAACATAACAATACTAGTGAATGTCCTTGTTCCATTGAACATCTAAGAAATTAATCTAATGAGGTGAAAATGTCCTGGTAAGCCAAAACATGCACATAAATAGGATAAGTCATCAATAAATCATAAAATTGCCGGTAGTCTTCTAATGATTCATCCTATCAAAATCAAAATCAAAATCAAAGAGAGTGAACATGTATGCCATCTTTTCACCAGTAAGTTCAGGCGGCTTTCACCGTACTCACAAAAACTGCCAAATTAGATTAACGGCATCCTCCAACATTCAAAGAAGACATCATAGTATCAACAGTCATGCATTTAGTTTCTTCCATGAACTGTAAAATAAATACGAGATACAATAACAAGAACAATATTGAAAAAAAAAAAGTATCCGAGCTTGTATGTACAGGGGAGCATGTGAAGTGAATATGCTCTATCTTAAATTGACAAATGCCAATCCAGGGCTTAGGGGGAGTGCATCTGATCACAAACATTACCTTGTTGGCTTATTGTAAAGACGAAGTGGACTCCCTTTCACTCATCACAAATGCTTGAATGAGACTCTGAGCTGCATGGGTCTGTTCAGGTGTCCCAGATATTATAATCACAGTTTCTGTTGCTCCAGGCTTCGGCTCGGTAATTGTAATTTTAGCATCAGAAATCTGAAATAGAATTGGCCATGATAGAATTGTTAAAGCCATAGGCCAAAATTGTTTAGAAACTTTTGATAAAGACAGTAAATACTAATTCAGATCATAACAAATACAACTTTTGGGTCAAGATTACAGCAAAATATAATAAGCCACTAATACAACATCAACTCAAATTATATTGATGTATAAAACATATAATTTAAAGGCATTACTGCTAGTTCACATAATTTGGTAAGAAATTACAGGTCCATGAGAAGTTTATTATCCTTAGCTTTTTTCCCAAAGAAACCATATACATTCATGCCATGGTAAAAAAGAATCATTCAAATCCAGCACTTTGGCACTTTTAATTCAACAATAAATTGTATTTTGATCCTCAGTTACTTTGAAACATTACCATCCCTAGTATGTAATTCTTTTTAATTTGATTAGGCAGCCAGCGCATAGTTCCAACTGAGACTTGGCAAACACACAAAATCTATCTCATGCTTCACTACTTCAAAGATGCCTCTCTCTCTCTCTCTCTCTCTCTCTCTCTCTCTCTCTCTCTCTCTCTCTCTCTCTCTCATGTGTGTACGTGTGTGTAATTTACACCCAATATATTTACACACTGATTAATCATTAAACAATATAAGGTGACCATTTATTTGTATATCTGCTTTATATAATCTGTAAATAGAGCACTCAACCAAGAATAAACCTGGTGAATTTGTTTCAGGCATGAACCATCTTCTCCATATATTACAGGGACCACAGAACGAGGAATAACGACTTGAACAGTAGTGCTGGTGATAATAGCCGGAGTGTTTACCCTACAAACACATAGATACAAGAACAAAAGAAAGGAATTAATGGTGTCATCATAGATGCACAATTTAACAGTTGAAACCTTGGACCATAAATAAAAATAAAAATTTCAAAAAATGGTAATATGCATACCCTCCAAAACCTGAATGTCTTCTTTGGGGGGGTCCAAAGTCTGGCAAGCCCATGGGGGGACCACCTTCAATAAGTCCCTGCAAGCCAGATCAGGAAAGAGAGAGTAAAGTCACAGCTTGCACAAAATTGTTGTGCAATTTACTTTTTAAAAATATTTTGAACAATAAAAATTGCTTAGTCACAGATGTTTTAACATTTAATTTTAAATGCCAAAGATGAATGGGGTAATCCAAATAATAGCCAGGATATGCCTCAGACCTTTAGGCAGCAGCCTTAAAATACTAGGTGCAAGCTCATATTGAACCTGGAAAGCAAAGAATAAGGCATTCTACCTGAGGACCCCAAGGTTTTCTTTCGGATATATGAGGGGGCAAGCCTGATCTATGAATATTGTGCATGAAAGGAGAATGATCATCATGAGGACGGAAACCATGTGGAGGTGGACCGCCCATGCCATCAAAATTATGAAATGCATGGAATGGAGGGGAGAGCTCCCTTCTTCCCACATATGGAGGAAATGGAGGCATTTGATCCATGAAGGCAGGATTGGAGGGATGGTCTATAGATGGAAATACATCACGAAAGAAATGATTGCGCAACCTAGCGGTTATCTGCAGAAGTGCTTCTTGAACTACTTCATACTCTCCATTTATCTGTACCACAACAATTGAAAAAAGGATTGATAACCAAAAACATAAAAATTTTGGTCCAATTATCAAGTATTACATTCTTTTTTTTCCTGTATCAATTACATACACATACTTCAACATTCCAACAATTCAGGCCAACCTAGAGAAGGTATGTGCCAAAGCACTCTAAGTGATGACATGAACCATATTTTATGCATAAAACATGAAAAAATCTTGCTAATGTAACATTTTTGAATTATTATAGCATTTAATAATCATTAAATTTGTTAAAAAAAATTGTTTAAAAATTAAATGAAAAAAATTTTCACCTTTTCTCTCTTTTGTGAATATCTTCTCTCTCTTTTTCATATGTTATGTATAAAAATTTTGTTCATGACAGCACCTAGGTGCTTTGACACACATCTCTAGGCTAACCAAAATTGATGCTAATTTTGAAGTAGGCATATGTAGTTGACCATATTTGAGACTTGGAATAGTTCTGGATTTTTTTATAAGAAATTACCATAAAAAAATATGATAAAATAACATCTGGACAATGGAGCAGCTTAGTAGACTAAGGCCCTGTTTGGCATTGAGTTTTAGAGCCTGAAACTGTTTTTCTGAATAAAAGCACCATTTTAGATGCTGTTGAGAAAACAGTTTGGAAAAAAGCTGTTTTATTATTTTAGTGTTCTTATGACTAAAACTGATCAAATTTAATTTTTAATTATTTTTTAACACTCTCTAACTAGTATATTTAAAAAAGTGATTTTCTCAACAGTAATTTCGACAGTAATGCCAAACAGGCCCTAAAACTACCCAAACTTGCCAAGCTACAAGACACACACAAAGAACACTGAACACACCTGAACCACTTCTTCATTTTCTGAAGCACATTTTGGAACTTGATCCTTCCCCAGTATACGAATATAGGCTCCAGTTGACTTCCTCATTTCTGCCATGATGGCACCACCCTTACCAAGGAGACAACCAATTTGATTTGAGGAGACAAGAAGCCTAGCAATCACAGTCTTCTCTTTACCATCAGGTAAAGGTAATGCCCTAGCAATCCTGGTTTGTACACGAAGAACTGCATCTTGTGGAGCTGATATTCTATCATCTGGGTGCTGCAAGATTTGATGGGTTGTCAGAATAAGATAAATGAATGAGCAAGAGAAGGCAAAAATATTAAAGCTTGTTACATTCAAGTGGTTATAGAGGCAAGTCATACCACTGGACCAGAAATGAGAATAATGCGATCCTCTGAATCAGAAACCCCTTCCAAAACTTTGATATCACAGCCTGTTTCTTGCTGAAGGGTTTTTATTATAGTTCCTCCTTTTCCAATGACGCCTCCTACCTTCTCATCAAGACATAGCAAGCGAAAGTTTATTATATCTGAAGTAGGCTTCATTCGACCAGGGATACCACTTTCATGAAAGTCCCGAGGTCCAGCACCATAAGTTGTTCCACGAGCATTAAAAGAATGGTATGGTGGTGGATATGCTTCTGGCCTAGGAAGAGGATAACCAAATGAATGAGATGAAGGCCCTGTAGAATTGGCAGGGAAAGAGTCATTATCCCTGGGTGGATTCTCCAGAAGCTGCTGAGCAACTGATTGAAGAGCTTTCCTAACTGCATCAACCTCTCCTGTGATCTGCAGCACAATTATGGAACAAAATGGCAAATTGAGAATGCATGAAACATGCACACACACGGCGCATGCATATATAATTTGAAATATAAACTAATCCTGATTCCTGAGACAGCAATTGCAAGCCATTGCTGTTAAGACTGCAGTCATAATGTTGAAACATCTATCCCATTCTGTGAGAAGTTGGTATGATAGATATGATACATAGCACTCAGCTGAAATTTGCAGGAGCAATGCTTGATGTACAATTGAACTGGGCAACCCCCAAATCATATTACATACTCATAAAATATCACTGCTGCATAAAGTTATCCCCTTTATCTAATCTGGACTCTCCTTACCCTCACCACATGTGAGTTCATGTATAAGCATGCAACCCTCCCCACCCCACACCCCCGTAAAAAAACACACCCCAAAAAAAAAAAAAAAAAAAAAAAGGGCAAACCCAAAAAACAAAGCTCCAACCTCCTCCTAATGTGTTTTCTTCCTGATATACAAAAGAAAATAAAAATGTTTTCCCTAAACCAATCAGAAAATTCAAACAAGATATTGAAAATAGAATACATAATAGAAGAAGCAGCGTAGACAAACAGACATATGACCAGAGTTTCATCTGAGTCTTAGTCCTTGTGAGAATATTAATGCCTAGCAATGCTACGTAGTTGAGGAGGATGTGAAAATAAGAGAAAAAGATAACTTTTTGAGAGCCACCCACACAAGCACATAAACATATATGCACAAGTGCACATCTTCCTACTCGTTTAAAGATCATTAAAGATACATACCATGCTATAAATATATATTTAAGCAAAAGTAACCAAAAAAGTTAAAACAAAAGAGGAAAAAAAGAGAGAACCAGATTTCACATGAACTTCCCATTCTCATCCATGTGACATAGAATTGCGACATTTTATGCACAAGGTTGACTGACAAGAGTTAGTGGTTTCCATCACCAATGAAGATGCAGTTGATAAAATGCCATATGTAATTACCTGAACTAGCTCATCAGAAGGTGATGCACATGCAGGAAGTTTATCCCTAGGAAGAATCCGAATCTGTGCCCCACTTTCTGCAGACATTTGCTTGATTACACTACCACCCTTTCCCAAAAGGCAGCCAACTTGACTGGAAAGTACAAGTAACCTCAAAATGAACATAGAGGGCTTGCTATTTTCCTCATCCCTTCCAACCGTTTCTGGTTCTGCTTCAACTATTCTTTCAAAAACAAGTACCAGGGCTTTCTGCAAGGATGATATTTCCTTTACAGACTTTGACGAGTCAACTGCAGGAACAAGTTCCTTATTTTCATTGTCCTCAACATGGTCTTTTTTATCATCACCCTCTTCAACCACATCAGCATTTTTATCACCATCCTCCCCATTCTGCTCATTATTGACTTCGATATCCTTATCAGAACCCACAATAACAACTACCCTCTCATCGCATCCGGGGACAATTTCCTCAACTCTGACCTTTGCACCAGTTTCTTGACGGATTTGTGATATGATGGTACCACCTCTCCCAATAATACTACCTGTTTTGGAAGCAGGACAGAGTATTCGGAAAACTACACCATTCAAGGATTTCAAGGATAGATTGGGGGAATTAAGGCCAGCTGTCTTTTGCCACTTTCCTTTCCCATTTGTCTCACTAGCGTTCCAATCATGTGGTCTCTTAGAAGGTGTCAGTGCAGTAGACATGCCCACAGTTTATGTAGCAAGCCTGCTTCACTGCCACTTGCACAGCATTAAGAAAACAATCAACTCAAAAGAGAAATGTAAAGAAAAAAATCATGATCAAGAATCATAAACAGAAAAATGTGAAATGTCTTTAACCCTGTAACTAAACCCAGCATGAAGTTGACCATCCAATTTTATAAATTAAATGACTTCTCAGGCAGCGTGAATTGTTTTGATTTCATGTAGTGTGATCAACGTGACAATAACTCCACTTCCAATTTATATCCCACAGTGTTTGAACTTGTAAGAAAATCTGGTTCCTCTCATGGTAGGTTTTAAAACTCTTACTTCAAGATTTTTAAACATTTTATTTCATTACTGCATAGATGTCATTCTGTATGCCTTAAAGAAGACAAAATGGATACTCATCAATGCTCATTTATCAGCAATGCTGAATAATGACAGGAATTAAAGTAGTGAACTTTTCAACTTCTTATCACTATGGAGGAACATTCAGACAATTCAATAGAGCTGGTGGGTAAAAGAGTACTTATTATAGAATTAATAAAAAACAATTCAAAGATCATAATGAGTCCACATTTGGCTCAATAAGTGAATGTAGCAGTGAAAGAAAGGAGGAAAGAAAGAAGAAGAAACAAGGAGCAAGGAAAGGAATATCATTACATGGAAATTAAATAATCTAGAGTAATTAATGAAGGAATATTGCAGAATAAAAATTGACTCTCTCTGTGATCAGACGAAGAGGCTGAGGGAACTTGTATTGTATGAGAGTCCGGTTAAGTGCCCTGTGGAAGAATACTTCAGATATGTTAATAAAGATAACTTATTTTATTTTTCAATTTCATCCAAGCAGCATCCTAAATACGAATACCTTCAGCTTTCAAACTTCAATCTATCCAAAGGCCACACATCCACATTAGTAACCACAAAAATACAAATGTTTTATCATGATATTAACTTTGCAACTGAATGAATACGCTGAAATGGGTTTGAACATAAAAACCCAGACTTCCCAATGTCCCATTCCATAGAATTCTATCATTCACACTATCATAGATAAATTTCCTCAGTAGTCATTCAAATTTGTTAATTATTTCATTTCGGTCATTATACTTTAATTTGTTTCAATAATCACTCGTCTTCTATTTTTTATTTGCTAGCAGTCACTCGGATCAAAATCCGATAAACTCCCATATGGCGTGTCTTTCGTAAAATATTTATCTCATTGCCAAGTAAGATTAAAAAACCAAAGAAAAAAAATAAATTTTATCTCTCATTACATTTATTAATCTCTATTTTTAGACTCCCAAAAAACCAAAAAAAAATTAATTTGACCAGGCAAAAATATATATTTATATTTTTTTAGAATTTAAACTGGCATAAATCACACCACATATGAGTTTTATCAGAGATTCTATAGGATTCTGTTCTTAGTGACTAGAAGTGAACAAAAAATAAAAGATAGTGATTTTATTGAAATAAATTAAAATATAATGACTAAAATGAAACTTTCAACTACTAGTAAAATCTATCCCACTACCAATAGCTTGGCCTAACAAGTTCTGAGGAAAAATACTAGTTTCATAAACAAAATGAACCCAAATACCAAATAACTTAAGGAACGCTAAGTTCCATTTGTTTGCCCAGAAAATCGAGGGTATGGGAAGAGGGAGAGTGGAAATTAAGGACAGATGGATCTCAGAGCTCCTAACTTCCCAAGAGAAAAGGTTTCGATTGCATGAATTCAGTTATAAGGTAGCTCTTCAATTGCCCGAATATTTAAAGCCGCGTAAGACAAACCAGAGTTTTATCAGAGATTCTATCAGATTCTGTTGCTAGTGACTGATATTGAACAAAAAATAAAAGATAAGTGATTTTATTGAAACAAATTAAAATATAATGACTAAAATGAAAAGATTAGCAAAGATGAGTGAATACTGGTAAAATCTATCCCACTATCACTAGTTTGGCCTAAAAAGTTCTGAGGAAAAATACTAATTCATAAACAAAATGATCGCAAAAACCAAAACACTGAAGGAACGCTAAGTTCCATTTGTTTGCCGAGAAACTGGAGGTTACAGGAAGAGGGAGTGGGGAAATTTGAGGAAAGATAATCTCAGAGCTCCTAACTTCCCAAGAGAAAAGGTTTTAATTGCATGAATTCAGTTAGAAGGTAGCTCTTCAATTTCCCCAAATCGAGGTAACACAAAGCATTGACTGTGTTGCTCCACCAGTTGTGAGCAAGTGAATCATTCAGGATCCAGAAAATTAAAAAAAAAAAAATGAACAGATTGATAGAATTGCGAAATTTGGTATACTTACAGTTTCGCAAGCTCTTATGATTTTAAAGCAGCAAATCAATGTCGCGCGCTAATGATGGAAAATAGTTGTAGCTTCCTGCTCGATGTGCTCTGAAACTAGGTTTTATCTGTGCCCTGCGATATGTCGTTGTACAGGGAAAGATAACGAGAGGCGTGAGGACCCTTTTTTTTTAAACTCCGTAAGGTAAAGATTTCATACATGCATATGTGTGTGTGATATATATATATATATATATATATATATATATATATATATATATATATATATATATAAGAAAATTATAGGTTTCACCTCACCAACTTTTTACAAAATATTCTTATCATAAAATGATTAATTATAAAAAATTTATTAGTTTAATAAAAAAATAAAAATTTTTCACATATAATATATATATATATTAAAAATATTATAAAATATACTTATTTAGTATTTTTTATTTAATATATATTATTTTATAAAAATTTAATAAAAAAATTTTAAACTTCATTAATAATAAAATAATTTTATTTTTATTTAAATTAAAAAATCAATATATATATATATATATATATATATATATATATATATATATATATATATATATATATATATTATCAGAAAGATTTCACATATTGGATTAAAGGCTTCAGTCCAATACAAAATACAACAAGGGATCCAATCAAGCTCCAAAGCCACAAATATAAACCATGGTGTAGAACGAAAAGGTCCTTTAAATTTATAAGATAATATTAATATTAAATTCGAATTGGGTTTAAATTTTATGAGTTAGGTATTTATTATTTAATTTTATTTACATAAGTAATTAATTAGATATAAAATATATTTTTATAATAAATTTATATATTTTTATATATCATGATTTACATAAAAGAGAGAAATTATATCTGATTATTTTCATTTATATATTTAATTGATTTATGATGTTTAGAGTTATTAAGAGTATTATTGTATGTGAGTTAGATCAGTTCGTTTAAAAATATACACACATTTAAACAAATCACTTTAATTTTATATTTTTTAAAATTAAAATCGAGAATACTAAGATTTCAGTTAAAAAAAAAGAAAATAAAAAATGTAATGGCATTCAAAGAGAAAAATTCAATTTTTATCAATCCATAAGCACCATTGAAAAGGAAAATATAAAAACTTAAGTGAAAAACTATTCATAACGAAAGTCCAAAATTAGCACTCAAGATTACAAATCAAGAATAAAAAATTACAAATCAATAATAAAAAATAAATTTACTTTTAATAAGTATATAATTATTCATAATTTTAATGCAAATTTAAATTATATGTAACATTGATGAGGACATATATTTTTTTTATGCTAGTCCCACATTTTGATTTGAGCCCTTTAACTTGTTATGTATATTTTTTTAATGTTATTTTAAAATTTTACACTTAATATTTTGAATTTTAGATTGAGTGTATTAGAGAAATATGTTGACCTAAATTTAGTTTGAACTTAATATATTAAGTTTTTCTTTAATTTATTAATAAAATTATAATTAAAAAAATTATAATTAATAAATTTTTATAGTATAATCTTGAATATATATTTTTAAAAATAAATGTTAGATTATATTATTAAAATTTAAAAAAAGACCATGCAATACACAGCAAAACTATTAATATATTCTAATTAATTTTATCCACAATCACTCAATTTTACTTTCATTTTAATAAAATTACTCATATTTTTTTTTTAATTAACCATCAGTCACTTCAATCATAATCATAAAATCTCTAATAAATTTAAATTTATTTTTTTAATTTTTTTGGAAGTCTAAATATAGAAATTAGTGAATGTAATGAATAACATGAAAATAAATTATTTATTTTTTAGTTTTTCAATAAATTTTTAAAATTTAAATCTATGCAAGATGTGCTATAGAGAAGTTTCCCTGCAAATTTTATTAAAATATAAATTGAATGACTACTACTTAAAAAAATTATTTTAATAAAATAATTTTAAACATAATGATTGAAATGAATAAAAAAAATTACAAAATATATTTAGTCGAAGTGTTACAATGTAATTTTACTACTTGTAATGAATTTTAAATATTCAAGTCATGCATATAAAATCTTTTTGGAAATCATACAAGTGAAAAGGATTTAGATCCTCCCAATTTTATACAAACATGATCTAACATATGTTTGAATAATCTCGATCATTAACTTCAAAATAAATAATTCAGATTTTATTAAAAATTAAAAACTAGCTTTTAAATTGCAGGTAATTACATATGAGAATACCTTTACACAACCAAGGGAGGATTTTAATCGGACCGAAAATAAAATAAATGAATTAGTAAAATTTTAGTTAGTGAAATGACAAATCAAGAAAAATTGAACCGTGCATCTCAAAAAATACGATTATTATACATTTTTTTTAATCAACTTCGCTAACATCAATTACAAAAATTTTAAATTAATAAAAAATATTTTTTAAAAATTATATTAAAAAAATTTTTCCGCTGTTGTCAAAGATATTTTATTCTTTCATATTTATCATGCGAAAAAAGTCCGCCACACGTCGGATCTTTATCCAAGCTTCAAAACCGTTTTCAACGTTCCAAAGTTTTAACAGTTTGCTTTGGGCCGAAGAAAGAAGGTAAATGCAATCGCAGCCCAATTCAAGGCCGGCTGCTTAACCCACAAGAAATGTTTTTTCAACCCTAAAAACATGCAAATGCCTAACCTTTCCTGATTCTGGACAAAGTCGCACGCCACAATCTCCAAAACACCCCTACCAAAATACGGCGATCACCGACTTAACCATGAATAAATAGCTAAGGGTATTTTAGTAAGGTGGATAGTTTCCATCAATTATAAATGGCAGCTCCGCAAAACGTTACTGTTGATTCTACTGGTTCTTTGTCAATTTCGTAGACCATACAATTGCATTTACCTGCAAGTGGTGTAAAGTTATGGTTCTTGAAGGAAGGAACATGGTGGAATCCAAATCAACTTCAGCATCTTCGTCTTCTTCTTCGCCGCCCAGGACTCAGAACTGCTGCGGGATTCACTCGACGGATTTATGTTCTTCCAAGATCATGTTGCAGAATCACGGCAATTTCAAGCGCAGCGCCACTCCGGTTCGCTTTATGTACTTCAGTCACGATGGTTCCTGGCTGAATTTCCCCGACGAAGTGCTCGGTTCTCTGAAATCTGCTTTTGTAGAGGGCAAGCCCATGGTTGACTTGTTAATCAGTGGCTCCAGGTATGTTTTTGATTTCATGCGCATGTTGCAAACTGATTTCGACTCCGGCTGTCAGCGATCGATTGCGTGGATTGATGAGAAAGGGAAGTGTTTTTTCCCTAAAATGTTTGTCGGTGAGGATTTTGATGGTAGGCCGGAGAAATCGGAGAATCCTAAAATTGAAATTGAGATTCGGATTGATAATAGTCCAATTAAGCGAAAGAGGGATGGATTGGATAAAGAAGAGCCCGAGGTTAATTCGTCGATTAAGCAAGAGGAGGATGCTTCGAAACGGCCGCGTTTATGTTTTCCCGATGTGGAAACATCTAGATGGCCCAATGCTAGGTTATTGACAGAAGGTGAAAAAGCTTATTCAATGGTTAGGGATTATTTTTTGTCTGGGATAAGGAAAGTTGATGCCGGTGCTACAATTACCGCCATTTATCAATGCACGCGCGATGGTCATTTGGAGAAGGCGCGTTATGAGGTTTTCCAAAAGCAGATTGAGATTACAAAGGCCGCGCGTGGTCTGTCTAATTTGGTGTATGCTTGGCATGGCGCATCGGCGAAGGGTGTGGAGAGTATTTTAGCGCATGGGTTTGGGGTACCTAGCAAGATTTCCGGTACTGAATGTTATGGGGTTGGTGTTTATCTGTCTCCTTTGGGATTGCCCTATATGAGGTAATGCACGAATCTCCATCTGGTGGTAGTGAGCGCAAGTATTTGTAATTTTGTTTATGGATTTTGATTGGCTTTATTTTGGTTTGTGTTTTCAGTGCAAAGTTATCGGAGATGGATGGTAACGGCGAAAAACATCTTATACTGTGTAGAGTTATCTTGGGTAATGTTGAGAAAGTCGAGATGGGGTCACAACAATATTATCCTTCAAACTTTCAATTTGATACTGGTGCAGATGATCTTAACAATCCCAAGTGGTATATTGTTTGGTCAAGCAATATGAACAGACACATTATCCCCGAGTGTGTTGTGAGCTACAAATCTGCTCATCAAGTGCAAGGTAAATGTTGGTTCTTTTTGTCATTGTGGTTGCGCTTTGGTGGTTCGTTTAGTATGGCGATTTTAGTTGATGTTGTTTGTTAGGCCAAGTGAAAGGACCGACTTGTATGAAATATTCCCTTGAGAAATTGTTTTCGAAGATGAGGAATTTGCTCCCTCCCACCAAAATTCGGGAAGTGGTGACATTATATGATACTTACAGAGTAAGTATAGAGATCATGTTTTTCTCATTGTTAATCATTGTTATCAGTATTGCCTAAGGGAAAAATTTGGAAAAATGAAACTGTTTTTGTAATTCTTTATGGCTTATTACAGGGGGGTAAGTTGGCCAGAGATATGTTCATAAAGCAGTTGCGATTGATTGCTGGGGATGAGGTGCTGCTATCCACTATTAGGGAGATTCGTATGCCAGAATGATGTTTAATGGGTTTTTTTTATCCCTCCTTTCATTTGGACGAATGAGTGCTAGGATTTCAATTAGCTTGGGAAGGCTATCATATGGAATAGCAAAATATTCCATGCACCCCACACCCCCCCCACCCCCCCCCCCCCCCCCCCCCCCTCTCCTCCTCTTTCTCTCCAGAAAATGTAGTGGACCCAAAAGAAACTTTTTTTTTTTTTACCAATATAATGTAGTAACTATTGCTTTAAATAATTTGAAAAGCTTTTAGTGATTGTCCTTTGATTAAAACCTTAATATATGACACTATGATGCTTGAATCTTATAAATATGATATTATGAACTGGACATTGAGAAGCATATTGTGTTGTAAATTGTGTGCATGGCTTTGTGTGTACATTTGCATGCATTCCTGTGGGGTGAGTATTTTAGAGTGAGAAGGCAGTTTAGCTATGAGTTTTGGGGTGCAGTGGTATGAAATTTTGGTCTGTGGCTGTCTCTGTTCTTTTAAATGATAATGATACTTCTGAAATTTGTGCTGGGAATATCATAAGTTTGCATTATTGCATGGATGACTTCATTTTATTGTACTCTCTCTCTCTCTCTCTCTCTCTCTCTCAAACACACACACACACACACACACACACACACACACCGCACACACACACACGCATGCACACACCTTGTATTTATATTATTAGGTTTGGAGATACTGCCACATGGTTGTCTCTTATTAATATTATTATGAACATCATTGAAGCTAAATATCTCTATGATCATTATGAACAGGCTGTGATGTTTGTGAACAAGTATAATATGAATTACTTGAAGTCTAATTAGAAAGAGAAGGGTATGTTCTAAATATTATCTTATTGCAACAAGTTCCTTTGCCTATTGCAATATTAATTTTAGCAATTACCTGCCTAAAAGAAAAAAAAAATCTCAGATGTGATTGATATTGTTTATTTTGTGGCAACAAGGGGGATTTGGATAGAAAAATATTTGACACATTGGCAGTTGGTTCAGTGATTTCACATCGGGGGTCACTATTGTTAATTTACTTTGACACATCAGGTTATTGATAATTACGTGCATCATGTTTCTGTGAGAGTTGTGGTTGTGAAAGAAATTTTTATCAGGATATGAAGCAGCAGGTAAGAGATTATGCAAGCGATTTGTAAAATGCAGTGTGCAAAGAGTGACCACTTTTCGTGGTTAAAAGATAATCTGTGTAATGGAATATTAGTTTGATGTTGTGATTGCAAGAGTCTGACTTGAGGAATTTTTTATGATAGCAGAATGAGAGCAGCGTTGCAGCCTGAGGTTTTTTTCAAGTAGTGTGTGGGTTTTGGAACCTAGCAAGAGTAATGGTTTTGAAGTCCAATAGTTTGTATATACTTTCTCCTGTCGTATTTTGTATGATAATATATAGCATGGAATGTAGTTTTCATTTATCTAATTTATTCTATTTCAGGAAATATTACCCGAGGCTAATGTACTAGCGTGATTGAGCCTTGGTAATTAAGGTAAAGCAGGGTTGTAAGAGATTTTTTTTTTTTTTCAATCATATGGTTTTAAATTTGATTGCCGAAAGAAAATATCAGAAAATGTTTATGGCATTGTGCATCTATATGAACTGTATTTGTTCTTCTGAATTGTGCTAGGATCATTTATAAGGTGAATATCATTGCCTTTGATTGACTTCAAGACTTTTACTTTCAGCCTACCATCATATTCAGAACCTGAATTATCTTTTCTTGGATAGTAGGTAGGTAGCACATATTTTTAGTGTGTTCTTGAATCATAATTTAAGTTCTATGTATGTTGGTCATTTTTTGAGTGTGCTAGAATTATCTGTGTTAGCATGGACACATCGTTATTATTATTTTTCATAGATTTAGGGATAATACCCAAGTATCAATATCTGTCACAGGTGCATTAGTATAACATGCAGTTAGGGGGGCAGTGAAGAGCTTGGTAATTGCATAGATTTATTGCAATGCTCAAGTTCATCTAAAGTTTTGGAGATCTCTGAGCTTGTGCCGATGTGCATGGTTTAGTAAGGCACAAAGATCAGATAACTTGGTAATGGTTGATCTGAGATAATTCCAAGTTAAGTCGTGGTTTAATCCATCCTGTTTGGGTCTCTGATGAAAAAAGGAAGTAGGCCAGTTGATGGGAGGCGATGCCTCATCACAATCAGTGAGTGACTGATAGTTGCCATTATATTGTTCATATGTGATGTTACTTGTCAAAAATTAGAAAAAGTTGGAGTGCATGACACAAATGCCACTCTTTTAATTGTTTCTGCATTTTATTGCTGTTGTATCTTTGTTCTAATCTGTTGTAACTATTCAAGGATTAATTGATCTATTAGTGATAGTAACAGTGAGAATACTGTGTATTTTGTTTTACTAGAAAAAGGATATTTCATTTAGAGAGCATGGATATAAGGCCTTTAGAAGCCCATAAAGAAACAGAACTTGCTACAAGATTCAAGCCCACACCCAGGATACACAAAAATAGAGCTAACAGTGAGAATACTGTGTATTTTGTTTTACAAGAAAAAAGGATATTTCATTTAGAGAGCATGGATATAAGGCCTTTAGAATCCCATAAAGAAATAGAACTTACTACAAGATTCAAGCCCACGTCCAGGATACACAAAAATAGAGCCCTAGATAGTATGACCTGCCCCAGTAGAGATGGCTCCTCCTTCCTAGGCAGAGAAATGCTGGCTTTGAAGGGTGAGCTGCATAAACAAATCTTGAAGCACGTATGAACTAGAGCACACCATAGTAAGAATAACACCCTTCTTTACGAACTAGCCGGTCTACTTAGGGCAACTTTCTCCCAAAGGTAATAGAAAGGGAGAGCCACGTAGCTACCCATGAATGCTCAGAACTAAGAATTAGTGTAAGCATGAACTGAGAGAAGGCTTGGCATGACATGGACATCTCAATCTTGTATAGCCCTCATGTAGATGGAGTCGGTGATCACCATGGTGCTAACACTATCGTAGCCAAATGAGGGGAAGAAAATTCTAGAAGCAAAGATTGAAAAGTGAAGTCGGTCCACCATGAAACCCTCTGATGAAGCACAACCTCACTAGCTAACAACATAAACAACAAACCAAAATTATACACACCCATCAACAGGGAGAGAAAGAATCGCCTTCAGATGGGTCGAAAGACCCTTCCTTGCCCAAAGGATAGTAGATGGTAACTAGCCGAACTAAGAAAACCGAAGAACTTGTAGAGAGAAGGTGTAGCACTCTTTCTCACTAAAAAAGGGATACGATCACCCATGTAGCACTCTTTCTCACTAAAAAAGGGATACGATCACCCATGTAGCTACAATGAGAATATTATGTTATTTAAAGTTCTTTATTTTTTTGTCGATGGGCAATGGACCTTGATGCATGATTTATTTTTCCCCAGGTGTGGATGGTCTCAGAGCCTCGAAGCTATTTATGGAAAGAGGTAAAAATCAGAGAATTTCATTGTGCTCCTGCGCCAAATGAGATAGCACCATCCTTGTTGTTATGAGTGGTGATAGTTGATGTTGCTATGAGCCTTTGACGATTAGTCCAAATGCCATGTGAGCCTGTAAAAGAAGAAAGTTGTGAAGTCGATAGCTTTCTGGCTAACTACTTCAACGCTCAAGTAAGAGATATTGATTGAGAATAGAGAAAGTATGAATATGGAGTTCAATTGAAAATTTGACAAAGTAAACATACCTAATTAATGGCTAATTCTCATATTTATAGACTGTAGGCTAAGTAGTTATTATAGCTATCTGCATGGATCTCGGATATTAGGTTAATATATCGAGATTACCTCCTAAAGATTCAACTTTTTCATTGATTGGCATTGCTGATGCTCAGTATAGTTGTTGCTCGGCTTGGATGCTTAGATTACCAAGCAAATGTCTCTATATCATTAAGCTTCTTTTTTGCTTGGTTTGGGTTGATTGAGCATTCTTTTACTCGGTCTGTATTACTTGAGCAATTTCTGCTTTGCTCAGTCTTGTCTGCTCCGAGCATAGGATCCTCTTTGCTGCTTTGAACCTTTGACTGAGCATTGACACTTTAACCACCACGTTGGATTCTTCACTTAAGCGCTGACTATTTGACTTGGTTTTTGGTGAGTCGTATCATTAGTTCCCCTTAAAACCTCATGAATCTTTAGGTTTGTGTATTGTTTGTTCGTTCGCCTTCTGCAGAGTATCCTTATCGCACGTTATCCAGAATTGATTGTGTCGTGTGTCACACCTTACCCCTCTGTAAGACATGACATGTTCTCGTAGACTACCTAATGAACTACTGAACTTCACCTACCGATAATTCATTAAGTACCCTACAAGGGATTTTAAAACAATTTTCTTACTTTTAACAAGTGGTGAGCATTTACTAATAAGTATTTAAAACATGTAATTAAGTTGAAAGCTAGTTGGAAATTTTGGCCATTTTATTTTTTCGCAAATTTTATAAAAATTTTGACAGAGTTCTGTCTATATTTTGAGAAATCAGTTCTTCAAATACCTGTAAAAAGCATTTCTAAAAATATTTCTCAATCACTACTTCAATTTTTTAATCAACAATTCCACAATCATTTCAATCAATTTCTCAAGTTCAAAATTCAATAATTTTCAAAATATTAGCAATACATTTCATTTAAATTAAATAAAATAGTTGTACCCATATTTCATTAGAGACAAAACAATTTATATACATTCTTACAAAAGTTACATCAGAAGAAATACAAACTAAACTTTATTACAAACTTCATACAAATTTTGTACAAGCTGCTCAAGACCTATTTACATGTTTATACATTTATATGCAATACATACATTAAAAGAAATATTTATAATTACGGTATAAATTATACCCGATGACTTTAAGCTGAATGATCTTTAATCCTTAGCTGCTCAGTCTGCTGCTCTTCTAAAACAATTTTCTTACGTTTAACAAGTGGTGAGCATTTACTAATAAGTATTTAAAACATGTAATTAAGTTGAAAGCTAGTTGGAAATTTTGGCCATTTTATTTTTCCGCAAATTTTATAAAAATTTTGATAGAGTTCTGTCTATATTTTGAGAAACCAGTTCTTCAAATACCTGTAAAAAGCACTTCTAAAAATATTTCTCAATCACTACTTCAATTTCACAATCAAACTCAATCAATTTCAACAATTCCACAATCATTTCAATCAATTTCTCAAGTTCAAAATTCAATAATTCTCAAAATATTAGCAATACATTTCATTTAAATTAAATAAAATAGTTGTACTCATATTTCATTAGAGACAAAACAATTTATATACATTCTTATAAAAGTTACATCAGAAGAAATACAAACTAAATTTTATTACAAACTTCATACAAATTTTGTACAAGCTGCTCATGACCTATTTACATGTCCATACATTTATATGCAATACATACATCAAAAGAAATATTTATAATTACGGTATAAATTATATCCGATGACTTTAAGCTGAATGATCTTTAATCCTTAGCAGCTCAGTCTGCTGCTCTTCTAGTCTCTGTATCTGCGACAGCAATAGAAGCTATCGCTGAGTACTAGGACTCAGTGGTGCACAACATACTAAAATAGTCTTTATGCAAAATATAAATCACATTTATTCAAAAATTTGACTAAACATGAGCATTAAACACAAAACACGAATTATGAGATTTTAATGCAAACCAAGTTCATTTTGAAGTATCAAAACACATTTCATAAAACCCACAGTTAGATCATGCCATTCGAAACAAATAGAGTCTCAATAGCTAGAGGCTAAAGAGAAATCACATCACAAGACTAGCTAGCTCAAATATATGGATATCCATTCACATCCTCTTCTACTGGCACACCTCAACATTTCTCCAGAGAAGGAATCAAAATTCGAAACTAATTACCTCCACTAGTCATGCTAGTGAGGTGTTCAAATATATGGTCATGACACTGTAGTTTCAAAACTTATCTTAACAATTTGCTAAACATTGTCATTTTAAATATACACAATAACTTTCAACAATTTAAGTCAAAACATCATAAGAATGCCATAATTCAATATTTCACATTATTCAAAACAGTATGCAGAAGATAATTATAAAAAGTATACGTTGTGCACAAACCTCAAGCGAGTCGCCTGTTGGTTTTGACTCGACTCCTCGGGTTCTGTCCCGGTATTCTTTTCCACTGAAACACACAATTTCACAGTGTTTCAGTACTAGAACTTAAAATGAATCCAAAATAAATTTAGCTTCACTTTTACCTAGCTCTAACGCCCTAAATTCGACATTCTTGAAATTTTGTGTTTCGGGTTACTATTCACTATACTATTCAAGTCAAATTATTGACTTTCTAAGGCTTAATAGGTATGGGAATTTTAACTTCACCCACATACCATATTTTGGTCACTAAACTTGTTGGTTTTGGTCATTTTCTCAAAACTTAGGTCTTTTAGGCAAAATTGCCAAATTTTTAGTTTTGGTGTCCCTAATTTTACTGTTTTATTGGTCAGTTTACTGTTGGAATTTGACAAAACTTTCTCCATAGAAAATGTTCCTTATTGTCTTAAGTTTATTCTCCTTTTTTAATCACCCCAATTGGAGTTTTGTAGCTCAAGTTATAAGTAAATTACGTTTACTGTTCATGCTGCAGAATTTTATTCTGGCAGATTATTAATTCCAACTTCCTTCAACAATTTGATGAAGTTAGGTCCATAATTTGGTCTAACTTTCTTCATATGAAATGTTCTACTATGCCTTAGGTTTTCATCGGTTCAAGAATCACCTAAATCGGAGTTTTCTAGAGAAAGTTATAGCCATTGAAACTTTACTGTTCAAATGGCAAATCTGCAGTCTGCAGATTCAGTGACCCAACTTTGCTCAGTAATTTGATTTGGTTAATGGCATAATTTGGGTTGGTGTTCTTCATGAAAGTTTTAGGTTTATATCTCATCTAACTACTGGTAAAATTTCAGGTCATTTTGACCTGCCTAGCTCGAGTTATGACCAAATGAACCAACACTGTTCATTTGGTCAGTTTGTGCAGGGCAGCTTGCGATTTTTCAACTTCGGTTACTTTGTTCTCTAGGTTTTAGTCACTTTTTGGGCAGGCTTCCTAAATGAAAATTGTGTCATTTAGTGCCTATTTTCATCTCCAATTGGTCCCATATCCATTGGACTTGTAAAATTTCATTTTTGGTTCCTCAAAGGAGCTTTTGGTCATGCTGCCAGCACATGACCTTATCCAATCCGAATTGACTTTTAATTTCAACACTTCTACCACACCTCATTTGGTCACAATTGACCATTTTTCACTTTACATTAGGTCAAAGACACCATTTACAAATTTCTCCAAATTTTTACCTCAAAACCCTAGGTCTTAAACCCTAACCACTCTAATCCATTGTAATTAACTAATTCAAAGCATATAAACACAATCTTTTAACTCATTCAAGCATCTTAACATGTTTAACTCAATCAAACTCATGCAAATCACTCTCCCCTCCCTGCTGAACGAATTTCAGTTTAGTTCCTCACATTTTTTTTTTATTTTAAGTTTATTTACAAGTAATTCAAGCTAAAAACACAACAAATAATATCAAACTTTCAAATTGATGTGTTTACCTCAACTTTGATATCCAATCTTTAATTTTTCTCCTCTTTTCTTCTTTCTTTCTTGTTAAATTTCTTTCTCAAGGGAAGGGAATAAGGTTTTATGGAGTGATTATAGAAGAAGTTGGGATTTGGTAAGGGTTTCAAAGCTTGAAGACAAGCTTTAATGGAGGTTTAACTATGGAGATGTGAGGGAGAGGGAAAGTGACGTTTTGAAGAAGAAGACTTTGTGTTTTATTTTTTTTTCTTTTCTTTCTTTATGTTTTTTATCTTGTGGAAGACCCAAAAATCCATTTAATCAAATTATTAATTATGGGATTTATGGCATCATGCATGATGTCATGCATGATGTCATTTCCCTATATCTTTTTCATTTTCCTTCTTTTTTTTTTTCTATTAGTTCTTTAATTTAATTTTCGATTCTGAAATTTTCTTTTCTCTGATTTTATTTGACAATTAGGTCAGGAGTCAGCTCTTGGGGTCAATTGACCAAATTGCCCCTCGTCGGTTTATCTCGGTTTGCAATTAATTTCATATTTCTTCCGGCTCCCTGACCTAATTATTTAACTGGCTTAACAGTTATTTTTCGTGATTTTCTTTTTTCCACTGTGTTCATAAGGGTTCTAAGGACCTCAGTGTCACTTTTTACGGTTCGAAATTTGAGTTTAAAATGACTTCGCAGTCGTTCCCGAGAAGGTCACCCATCGCTGTGACTCTCGGCTCGTTTAACTTCTTCTGTTCTGTTTTTCTTATTTATACTCAACTAATTGAACATTACTAATTATTTGTGTTTATGGCTTCTCTAGTTCTCTTAAGTGTGGTTCTAATCTCCTTAATTGTCCGGACCGACTCCGGTCACTGAAACAGTGAAATATACCAGGCTATGCAAACGGGGGTGTTACATCGTGACTCAAGGATCGTTGCATTGCTTCGATAAGGCGTGCCATCATTAAGGTTTTCCTCGAGAACACAGAAAGGTGTTTTGGCGGAATATAATTGTGGTTTTGATTTTTGTAATTGAGCATTTAATGCCCAAGGACCCCCCCTTATATAAAGCCTTTGCTGTGACTATGTAACGGCCTGACCCACTGGCTAGTATTGCCCGCTTTGGCTCAACCCATACTAGGCCTTACGGATTTGTTCCTTGGACTTTTACACCCAAAAACACGCTAACCAGTGTCCTAAGACCACTCAATTTATGTCTAAGATCTCTCTCGTGTTTTGCTGATGTGGGATTTGCCTAAGGGACATTTCTCCCCACCTTTTGGGACTCATCGTCCTCACTGAGGTTTGTCTCACCATTACTCAAGAGGCCACACGGAGTGCTCTGATACCAATTGTAACGGACCGGCCCAATGACTATTATTGTCCGCTTTGGCTCAGCCTATACTAGGCCTCACGGATTTGTCCCTTGGGCTTTTACACCCAAAAGCGCGCTGACCACTGTTCTAAGACCACCCAATTTAAGTTCAGGATCTCTTTCGTGCTTTGTCAATGTAGGATTTACCTTAAAGGTCCCTTAGGCAAATCCCACATCAGCAAAGCACGTAGATGGTATTGGGTTCAAAAAGTAATGATATGTAAAATGGGGGAACTAATCACTAGAGGCAAATCCCACATTGGCAAAGCACGGAGATGGTCTTGGGTTCAAAAAGTAATGATATATAAAATGAGGGAACTAATCACTATAGGCGCCTTTTGGTGGAATGGCTTGGAGAGTTGAAAGAACTCCAGGGTTAAGTGTGCTCGCTTGAGAGGAATCCTAGGATGGGTGACTTCCTGGGAAATTCTCCATTCCACCTATTAGACAAAACCGTGAGGCTTACTGCCAAAGCGGATAATTTCTCTAGTGATTGGAGCTCGACCGTTACAATTGGTATCAGAGCACTTCGCGTGGCCTCTTGAGTGATGGTGGAGCAAACCTCAGCGAGGACGCTAAGTCTCAAAAAGGGGGGAGAAAGGTCTCTTAGGCAAATCCCACATCGGCAAAGCATGGAAAAGATCATGGGCTTAAATTGGGTGGTCTTGGAACACTGGTTAGCGCGCTTTTGGGTGTAAAAGCCCAAGGGACAAATCCGTGAGGCCTAGTATGAGCTGGGTCAAAGCGGACAATATTAGCCAGTGGGCCGAGCCTTTACAGATTCTCTTATTTTCGTTTCCTTGCTTACCTTTTTGCGCGTTGATTTTCTCTGACATTTACCAGCGAGTTCATTGAGGTTCTTTACTTCTCTAATAGGTAATTTCACATTTTTTTCTTCTTTTTCTCCGAATTTATCTTAAATGAGTGATTTGAGCAAAATTCGAGACTCAAACGTATTGTGGGAACTAGGGGTGAGCATTTAATTCGAATATAACCGAATTAAATTATAAAAATTGAATTTTAAATTTTAGAAATCGAACCGAAATGGGTGAAAATTCAAATCAAATCGAACCGCTCTATTTTGGTTCGGTTCGGTTTGTTTTAAACTAATCGATTTTTATTTTTGATTATTTTTTAATTTAGACTTGATTTTTAAGTTATTTGGTCTAATTTTGACTTTGGTTTGAATCTAATAACCATTAATCAATGAAATTAAACAATTAATATATATATAATTAAATATAATTTATAAATTTCTCATAAAAATAAATCAATTCAAAAATTGATTTGGTTCGATTTGGTTCGATTTGAATATATAAATTACTATTCAGTTTGCTTCAGTTTAATTGATTTTTTTTTAAATCGAATAAAATCGAAATAATTAAAATTTTTATAATGTAAAATCGAACCGAATCGATTGAATTTTAAAATCGAATCGATTGAACTGAGTTGACTCGGTTCGATTCGATTCGATCTTTCGATTTGAACTAAATTTTGCTCAGCCCTAGTGGAACATTTGAATTTACCTAGAATTTACTTCTTTAAATTTATGTGTTCTAATATTATCCTTAATCTGTATTTGGCTTTTATTTTATAACAGTGCTAACTTTAGCCTTTGATTAAAATCCATATAATGCAAGCCCGAATGCCTTTATTATTTATCAAAATCACTAGAAATGCATACATCACATATTACATTATTTGTTGAAAATGATGAATAAATTCACAAAAATATTTGTAAAAGTATTACTTTTGCAAATGAAAAATAAAAAGGTATTTAGTTTATCCACGGCGATAATTCGCTAGAATAAAACGAAAGGTGTTTAACCTATCAATGGTAATAGTCTGCCAGGTTAAAATGAAGAGTACTTAGCCCATCCATGATGATAATTTGCTAGGCTAAAACAAAAGGTGTTTAGCCTATTCACGATGATAGTATGCCAGACTCAAATAAAAAGGTGTTTAGTCCACTTAAGACAATAATTTGTTCGACTAAGCAAATTGAAGGTGCAAGCCCACCTAAGGCAAAATTTCATCATTATCAAGTTCATCAGGATGAGAGTCTGCACTCCAAAAATTTTAAAGCGATGGTTAAAGATTTGATGTCTAAACACAACGAATCTAAAGATTCGTAATCGAGAGAGGAACTAATGATAAGTATCTTAACTAGCTCCATAAGAATTCTTGCGTCGTCAATCATATCCCAATAGAATTTTATCAAATGCCTATATAAGGGCTTTAAACTTTCATAGTCAGATATATCATTTTTCTCCTAATTAATGTTATACACTTAAGTATCGAAAGAGTCTTGCCTGGTAGACTTATGATTTTGTAAGTCCATACTCATAAGGAATTTCTATGGATCGCAACAATAGTAATTTAATCAATCTTATTTCACAAGCCCTTTTTTACGTATCTGATTCGCCTGTGGTTGAAGAGAGTGCACACCTTATCACAAAGATAATCTGTAATCTTGTGTGATTAGAAGTTACAAGTAATAGTTGTGGAAATGAGCTCGCTACCGAATGGCTGGAGCAAGCACCGTACAATACGTGACCCTCCCACAACCGTTTTGGCGGGGAGCCTTGTGTGCTGCGTGTACGCTTTTAACATTATGAGGCTATGATTGATGAGGCAACATCGAGTTAAGAAATTATCTGGTACAGAATTCATTTGTTGGACAATCGGCCATCTCATATGAGAAATTGTGAAGTCTAGCATGCGATCCGTTGGAATGGAGGGATCCTATTGGTAATTGGATAGCATTCACCTTGTTGATTTGAAGGGATTAGTGGTTGAGAGTTGAGACAGAAGGGATATTTAGCCAACTTGGTTGATTTTGCGATTTGGGACATTGTGAACGCTGCATTAGAAGCATCTTTCTCAGGAGAAAAATCTTGTTTCAAGGGTGTTCAAGTGTGTGCGTCTTTCCTTAGTGGGGCAATCGCGGTGAATAATTCTGATGACATCTTTAAGCATTGACATCAAATCATATGTCACACGGGGTACCGAGGGACTTTGGGTGGACAGGTTCTTTAGGCAAGAGTTAAGAGCCCTCTAATGTGTTTCCTGTTCTGTTTGAACGTTAGTGCACGCAGGATGTTTCCTAACGTACTGAAACGCCATTAAAAAATAATATCTGCAATTTTTATTTTTTTTTATTATTTTTTTTTTTTTTGATAATAAAGGAGAAATTTATTGAATTAGAAAAACAGGTGAACTAAGCTTGATCCAACATCCACCTTGGAAAAGAATGGGAGCAAGATATAGGATCAACGGTACAGAGTTACCAAAATAACCAAGAGGCAAAAAGTGAACATGATAACTCCACAAAAAAAGAAATAGATCAAATCTAAACAAAAAGCAAATTTCCAAAGGGAGACAACATAAAATAGAAACTTGAACAGCGAGAAACAACAATCAAAATGGAGCAACAGCTGATGGAAATTGGCCTAACCGATTGTCAGTTTACTCCGATATTGGATAGAAGTTGGTATGATTAAAATTGAGAATAAAATTAAATAATCTTTTAGCTTGAATTTGTACGAAATTGAAAGAGGGGACTAGTTGTGGTTTTACTCTATTAAATTTGAATTAAATCGAATTGGAATTAACAATTTAATTTAACTGACTGGTTCCATTTAAATTATAATTTTAAATTATTTTAATTATTAAATGATTTCAACCTGAATTGATTAAAATTGAAACAGTAACTTCACATTCTAGCTGGAATCATGAGAGATCAAAATCATGGAAAACAAGCCTCCTTCAATCCTTTTGACTCATGGCCAAGCTTATGTGGAATGCTTAGGCCAAGCAATGCTTATTTCGGATGGTAACAAATATTTCAGGTGGCTTATGCCTCCACATATTAGTCTTGTTGAGCTATTCATGCACATTTCCTTCCGTCATTATTAATCTCCTTTACATTTTGGCTATGACATCAATAATATAGTGATAGTGGAAGACCAGCAATGCAATCCCTTTATTTAGATGGCCCCTTTAAGACTAGGAGATCAAGATTGACAAAAGCTAAAGAGACAAATTTTCTGCACATCTAACAACAATCATATAATTCATTGACTTTATTTCAACGAGTTCATCATTTTGTGCGTATTCCACACCACACCAGACACCCCCACCCCCGCCCCCGCCCCCCTCCCTTTCTAATGTTTTATGTCTATCTGAGAGGTCTCCATTTTAGCGTTGTTAGTTGTGACCTAAGAGCAGTCATAGGCACTAAGGATCACTATCATTGCACGTTTTTATTGCCCCACAAAAGTTGGAATATTGTCTCAATCCAATGGCACCCCACTCCATGGGTGATGGCCCCAAGTGTTTGCCACTGTTGGAGTGGCGACCATCCCATGAAAAGTAGGTGCTCATCGGCTCTCTAACCCTGCCACTTGGACACTGTTCCAAGCATTGGAGGCAAAATTCAACCCCTCTTTTAATTTCTCCATTGGTAGAATCTATAACACCATTGGTCATCTCATATAAATATCAACGTAGCTTAATTAAATGAAAATCCCTTGATGAAATCTTATAAAGGAGCTTTTATAAAAAATCCAATTCAATCCCTTATTTGTTAATCAACACATATCAATATCAAACCTAATCCACTAATGCCTACTCAACCTATTCTCTTGTTATTTATATTATTTAAGAAAAGGGCACTACATATTTAAAATATTGGAGCTGATCATCCCATGATGGTAGAAGTTATTTAAAACAATCGATGTAACAACTTAATATACAATAAGTTCCTGTTGAATTGACATGTGATATGTTTAATATTATTTGAAAATTACCTGCCTTTCACTGTAACTCACCCTTAAAAAAAGGTTTCTAGCATGCTAGAGGCAGGCTCAGCTTGGCATTTGTGCATTTTTGGCATTTGTGATAATATAGGACCCTATGAATCTACCTTGCCAAATTCCCAGAAGGTACTTCCAAACATAGGAAATGGCAATATGGCATGACGTGTGAAAAAAAAAAGGACACAACAAACCACGAGGAAATAATTCCATCACAAAAAATGAAAAATAATAATATTTATTAAATGGAAGTAAAAAAAAAAAAAGCATTAAATTAATGAAATTTATTGTACTGTTAAAATAGAGAATAATAAACAATATAGACAGATGGCAAATTGAGACACGTGTATATCCAACCCAACCGCCAATCTAATTAAGAGGGAAAGTTTGCTAAGGTAGCTCATCTATTTAATGCCCAATCTGGATCATATGCAACTGCCTGAGCGGTCACGGAATTTCATATGATTTGAATCACTAACACATACAACATATTCTTGCAGTATAAAATAATTTCTGCCATTTCAAAATTTGGATGAAGCTTCCACATTCCATTCTTATCCAATTAAATGTATTTCTATCTATGTATTAATACTTATCATTTCAAGACCAAGTATTATAAATAATTCATAAAATTGTTTTAAATTAATAAATATTTTAAATAAAAACAATTTAATCATTAAATTATTTTTCATAAAAATGACTTGAATTTTAATATTAGTGAAATTAAAAAAAAAAGATTTTATTTAGTATCTCTAAAACTTTCACATAAAAATAAAATCAGTCTCATAAAATATATTATTTTTTCAATTTTTTAATATTAAGAGTTCGCGTTAGGACAACGAGCGGCGATACGAACAGTAAAGGTCACTTGGTGGGCATAAACGCGTCCATTTTTATTTTTATTTGTTTTTTTTAAAAAAAAAAGAAATAGTCCTAGAAGTAATCCTCTGCTCTGCGCGCATATATATATAAATAAAACCCCCACTCTCTCTCTCTCTCATACTCGCACCCACACACATATTTCGTGATCCCACATCTCCGTTATCATCCCTCCACTTTCTCAACCGACTTTTTCCTTCTCTTCTCCGCCAAATACCCCTCTCTTCCTCCGAAATCCGTTTAAGCAAATCTCGCTCCGCTGCATCTCTTCCGGTACGAAAACAGCACTCTTCATTTCCGACAGCTTTTCTTCTCGAAAACAGCATTTCCTCTTCTTTTAGTTTCTGGAAACCATTTGGTGAATTTCTCAGAGTTTAGAGAGGCATGAGGCTACACGAGGAGATTGTACCGTTTCATAGAAACGGGAAACGAGGAGAAGAAGAATATGAAGAGGAAGAAGGAGAAGAAGAGGAGGTGATTTCTTCCATAGAAGCTGGGTTTCTTCCATCTCCTCCTCGTTCTCTCCAGAGGAAACTCGTTGTTGTTGGTTACGCTCTTACCTCCAAGAAAATTAAGAGTTTCTTGCAGCCAAAGCTCGAGGGTTTAGCTAGGTAAATTAAATTAAAACGATACATTGAAAACAAAAAAACTAAAAAAAAATAGAACTAAAATCCTAAAGTTCCAAACGATTCAAAGGGAATACTATATAGTACTCGTTCCTTTTTGAGTTATCTGTGTCCACAGATTTGTTTTCCAAAGGTTTTGCACATTGTTTGTTTTATTTTTTTTTTCTGTTTTGGATTCTTTGGTGTCAAGAAACTGGAATATTCTTCTGTCCTTTTCGTTTGGCTGGCGAGAAAGTGAAGTAAATCAAAATAAATCTATGGAACTGTTCAAGTGGCCACTCCAACTCCTAATAAGTCAGAAGATTTCTGTTATATTTTTCAAATACACTTTTCAGTCATTTTCTTTATAAATCAGTGCAATTACTTCTGTGACATAAGCTTATTGTATGGAGCATCATAGTACCGTTTCCGATTCTCTATCTTGGCAATAACTGCAACTTAAATTATGCATTATTCCATCGAAATCAGCAGTCAGCATGGTCGTTTTGGTGCATATTTATCAGCATATGAGTTATGTAACAATGCCAATGATTTGTTATCCATGGTTATATTCTCAGTTTTGAATATAACTAAGCATCTCTGAATGTAGTAATTGTGTGATAACACTTTTGCTTGTACTGATTTATTGGTATGTAATAATGAGGGGAAGCAATATTTTTGTTTTGGTTTTGTAAGTTGAATTTCTTGTTTGCATTAACCTTTGTATTCATTTCTTTCTCATTGGTTATCCTTTTTTTTTTTTTGGGTACTAATGTGTAAGATGTTGGTATTTGTGCAGGAATAAAGGGATATTATTTGTTGCAATTGATCAAAACAGGCCCCTTTCAGATCAAGGCCCTTTCGACATTGTGTTGCACAAGGTTACGTTTCTTTTGGTTTTAAATTCTAAGTTGCTTTCCTGCCTTTTTGGACTTCTTATATGATAAATATTTCTGAAATTGCATAATTGTCTTTTGGGTTTCATCCTGAGCTTAATGAGACTACCGTGATTTTTGACAGAAGTGTCAATGGGCAAAGATTTTAAGGATGGATTGATGGGCTCATAAAAATTTATGTTTAGCAGTTTTTACTTGCATCTATACAGGATGTATAGAGTTTGACATTTATAATTGCTCTTATCTGACACATGTCAATGTCTTTGCTTTTTAATTTCTAATGCAGCTAACTGGAAAGGAGTGGCGACAGATTCTTGAGGTTGGCCTCTTATCTGCTTTCATCATCTCTATTTTTGCCTTATGAACATCTGAATTTTAGGGGGTAGATCAATTATGATATTGTTTTTGCATGATAACTTGAATGCCATACAATATCAGTCAAGGCAAAGGATCAAATATCACCAACTTTAAAATGCTTAAATCTTGTTCCTGTCTGACATAATTTGCAGAGTGCTTGCTCCTTCCTCCTCCATACATCATGACTTGATAGTTGAGGTCAAGGCAGCAAGTGAGGCTTTTTTCTACTTCCATGACCATCTAGCTGATTCTTTCATGTTTTCCTAAGCATCATTTGCCAAAAAAAAAAAAGCTCTTTCACTGTTAACTCCTTTTAATCAGCTGATTTTTAGATGGCTGCGGTGTTACCTCCTTTTCGTCTGCTGAATGTGAGATGGCTTCTCATCCCTGGTTCAAAATCTTTTGTACCTATATTCTAGTCTTAGCTATTCATCATCTTCTAGGATCAGGCTGTCTGAACAAGCATCCCTTACATATATACTTTCTTGGATTGCTGGCACCAATTAATAGTTAAACATGGTAGGATATTAACTGCAAACTTTCTGACCTCCTCTAGATTAAGGTTCTGGTGTTCTAATCCAGTTACTTTTGACTTATGATAAGGCTTAAGCATTCTGGTCTGGTGCTTCCATGAATTCATATGAATATTACTTGAGCTTTACTTGCTGCTTTAACTCTGCATTGCTTGTCCATAATATCATGCTTGACGTCCATGTTATTGCGAATAACTGAATATCTGCTTTTGCAAGTAAAATAGGATTGTCTGACTGCTATTATTCATTTTGCATTGTCTTTTTCTCACCAATAAAGTTATACAACCTATAAAATGGACCAAGCTAAACAGTGTCTGCTTGAGATAAGATGACAACAGCAGAGAAGTTTCACTATTTACTAACATCTTTTCATTCGTTTCCTGTTCTTTGTAATGTTGTTAGAGGCAAGGACTGGTTATCTGTATTTTAACTAGTTATTTTTGGCTCTCCAATTTGCATTAGTAGTCATTTCGCATGTTTTGCTAATCCCTTGTCCTAATATCAATTTGTAAAGAATCTGTAGGCTTAAGAAGTGTGATTGGTGTTTCTTATGTTTAAGAATAGCGAGTATTAATGGATTAGATATGATCTTCATAAGCGTGTAAGATTCCAATTAGCAATATTTTTCTTGTCCTTTTTTTTGGCCTCGTGTCATTGTTATATAATTTATCATCTATGTTGGGGCAGCATTATTACTAAATCTGGTTAGTCATAATTGTTAATTGGTATCTTATGTTATTTGTACATTATTGGCAATCTTCATTGCAGTATAAAAATTTTGGTTTATATATTTGAAATGAGATAATAGAATCATCATTGGCCGAACTTAGAGGAGTTGGAACCCGAAAGCTTCAAATATTGGTTCGAAGAGCAATGTTTTGAAATATTAGGTCCTGGGTAAGAGCTTTTCTGAAAATTGAAGCACTGCAGCTCACTTTGTGTTCTTTTTTTATAGGTGCTATTGACACTAGCAAAATTATCTGCAGTACTTATTTCTTCATGTCATTTATTTGCAATAATTATGTATCGATTTCAATGAGCATAGTATTCCTCACCTCTTAGATTTGTCTAGGAATGCCTCAAGAATCTAATGATATGATCCTGTTAGGTTTTATCTTTCACTGTGTCTCTGGCAAAAATTTTCTGTTTTAAGAGTGGCCCTTACCTTTTATTTGCCTTTAATTGCAGGACTACAGAAGGACTCATCCAGAAGTTACTGTTCTCGATCCTCCAGATGCAATTCAACATTTACACAATCGCCAGTCTATGCTTCAGTGTGTTGCTGATATGAATTTGTCAAACTCCTATGGCAAGTTCTCACATTCATCTCATAGATGTTAAATTTGGAATGTAGATTTTGTCTGAAATTGACCAGTACAGTCTCTGTTTTCACCAACCTCTGTCCCTCTTTCCTTCTTATTTGTTTCTTTCTCTGAAACTCTTACAATGCAGGTAAAGTAGATGTTCCCAGGCAATTAGTTATCAAAAAAGATGCAGCATCCATCCCTGATGCAGTCACAAAAGCTGGGCTGATGCTACCAATTGGTGTGTATCTTTTGTGCATAAAATTTCCTAATGTGATAGTCTCTTTAGCCGTGGCTGTGCATCAATTTGGCTGGAAACTTATTTTTAGATTACAATGTAAATATTTGCTTCGATTGTTACTGAATTCAGGAAATCATCAGGAGATAACACCTGTAACTTCTTTCCCATTTCCTGGTAATTCATCCTAAATTATTTTAATTCCCATGAATTTTCAGTTGCAAAGCCACTAGTTGCCGATGGGAGTGCAAAGTCCCATGAATTATCACTTGCTTATGATCAGCCCTCCCTTCAGAAACTTGAACCTCCACTTGTTCTTCAGGAGTTTGTAAACCATGGTATGATGTTATAATTTTTTTTTTTCCCTATTAATTTAGCAGTACCATTGGTGAGAAATGACTCCACACATATCCTCTTTGATCATGGTTATAGGAGGTGTTCTCTTCAAAGTTTATATTGTAGGGGAGGCTATTAAGGTGGTTCGGCGGTTCTCTTTACCTGATGTCTGTAAACGGGAACTCTCCAATAGTGAAGGCGTCTTCCGTTTTCCACGGGTTTCCTGTGCAGCAGCTTCTGCAGACGATGCTGATCTGGATCCTGGTGTTGCTGGTGAGTTGTCCTGTGACCCGTCTTACTTTTGTATTGTTCTCATCTCCTTTTGAAATTCGTGAATTGCAGGGTGGGGTATATGTTCTTAATTTTTTTGATGGTTATAGGAGAAATAAGTCATATTCTTGGGTGGGGGTGGTTTGGTGCATCGGTCCTTCCAGCATTGTGCTCTCAGCATGAACTACTTTTCCAGGGAATGTATAGTTCCTTTGGTCTCATATGTATTGGGTGAATGCTAGGATAAATTTCTGGGACCCAAGCTAGTGGGTAAAGTTGAACTCCAGTACTTCATTGGTCCATTCTGCCCCCTTTTGAGGTGAAAGGTGGATTTTCTTTAGGCCCCAAAAGTGAAATTGAATTTTGTTGAGCTCTAACATGGTTATCTCCTGCTGCAGAGCTTCCTCCACAACCCTTACTCGAGAAACTTGCAAAGGAACTTCGTCGCCGACTGGTAGTAGTTCTTTACTTGTATTGTCTTTCAGATTTTCACCTGCATACATATTGTCATCGCCTCTGTCATTTTGCATTTACTTTATTATTAATTATTATGTGCAGGGTCTCCGGCTGTTCAATTTAGACATAATCCGAGAGCATGGGACCAGAGATCAATTTTTTGTCATTGACATCAACTATTTCCCTGGCAAGTGAAAATTTATTCTTATTTTGGGTTGCCATTTTGCACAAGAAATTTTCTCAATCATGCGAAAAAGTTTTCATTGAAATTGTGCCAAGATCACTAGGGCTTACCATTATACACTCTCTTTGAAGCCCTTAATAGTTTTTGCATTAATTTGGCCTGGAAGAGTCAAAGACACACTTAACGTGATATTTTAATATTGCAGGATATGGGAAAATGCCAGAATATGAGCATATATTTACAGACTTCCTGTTGAGCCTGGGGCAGAGTCAATACAAGAAAAGATCCTCCTAGGAACTGTTGGGAAGTGTTTCTGACATAAGAATTGCACTATATGAAAATCATGATGTTGCTTGAATAAGTGTTTGTGGGATGAGAGCTCTTGCTTTGCTAAACCATGTAATAGCATAATGTAGTTCCTGCCAGCGGCTGGAGGAGGACATGCGCAATGCTCCCACCCTTCAACTTCTGTAGCTACTGACTTGCTGGTAGGACCCTGACTTTCACATCTCCTTGAAGCTTCAGCTGGATTAGCTCAATATGATATGCTTGTCTTACAATCATTTTATGTTGTTCCAAGGTTCTATGAGCAGTTGGTGAATTGTAAACAGAAACCATGTCATATTGTCTGTATAGACATTCCTTTTGGGAGAGCATCCCCGCTGGCATGTATTTAACGCTTGTACAATAATACAGCTCACTTTTCTTCTAAGCCAAGATGCCATTTACGCACCTGCACTTGTGTCTTTTTGAATGTATGTTGCTGCTCATGTTACAGGGTACTTATTTTAGTAACATTCATAAGTTGTCCAATTAGCAAAGCATATGCGGTTGCTAGATTGTATGAGTTGCATTATAAATTTCAAATCCTAAGGAATAAAATGAAGCCATGTGATGGATGTGGCAGACTGGTCCCAAAAAAAAAAAAAAAAAAAAAAACTAACACTAAAGGAATCTGCTAGGCATGTGTGAAACAAGCCTGGAAAGGAATAGAGCTTTCAAGAAATTTGTTCTGCCTGGCATATGGTTATAAAATGTTGGTAGATTCATCTATAGTCTAATGTCTGGATATTTTGCAGAGAGAAGAAAAGGAGGAGTGGGGGCTATCAATTTTTTGCTACGATTCATGAAATATTGCACGTGAAGCCACTGTCGACGCTCGAATGTGTAGAAAATTCAATCCAGCAACTTAAACCCACAAATGGACAGGACATGGCGACTTGCTGAGATGATTTTTCTTAAACTGGGGATTGAATAAAATCACGAGTCTAGATGAATCAAATTGGGGAGATTATGCATACGACAAAAAGTAGCACAATCATTAAGGAAAACAAAAATTATGTCAAACTCGTAGCAATTTAGCTTAATAAATTCAATGTATAACTGAAATATGAGTTGTAAAAATTAAATAAAACACATTTGGCCGGTGCTTCACTGGTTAGGATAGTCTTCACTCTTCCGTACACATTGTTCTGGTAATGTACATTAGACTGTTTTGATTAGCAGAAGTATTCAGATATCATCTTGAAAATGAATAACACATCAGATGCAGGGCTCCTTGGAATGCAGCTGGCTTCAGATTTGTATAATATTCGAAGGCATGTTCTTGTACTTTCTTAACCTCCCTCCCTTAAGAATTTTATTGAGAGCAACCATGATCAATGATAATAATGTGACCATTGTACATAAAACAAAACATTGTGTTTTTAAAGTTTTTCCCCTCTCTGACTTGAACTGACGTGTCCAATAAAATATCTAACATGTCTCCCTTCAACCTTTCTGTCATTCTCAAAGCTTATTGACATTTACAACACATGTTACATAGTAAAGTCTCCACCTTTTCGTTTTATCTTGAAAATATCTAACACGTCTCTTCTCAACCCTTTCTTAATGCTTATTGACTTTTCCAAGACATATTACATTTGAAATTTGCACCCATTTTTACATGTGGATCTCACTTTTTCTTTCTATCTTATTCCTCTGAAAAATGCTTCACTGATCTCCAAAATCATAACAGATCATTAGATGCTGGTTTTCGATTTGGGACTCTAATATTTCAAATATCAAAATGGAAGAAGCCGTTCCACACAATAATTTTAACATCTATTATACAACCATAAAGTTATATTAGTGGAAAGGAATTGAACTAGAACGAACAAATCTATGATTCCTTTCTTCTGGTATAGTTCTCCTGATACAGGAAAGCGAATATATATGCAGAAAATGCATACTTGAAATCTGATATGAAACAATATTGCCTCTTCCCAAGGCAATCAAGTCTATCAGATTCATATCAATATAACACTTCTCCAGAAGGAAAAAAGCCTTATTATTAATAAAGAACTAGAACAACAGTACATAAACTGAAAACACCCAAAAGAAAATCTCAAATAAAAAAGAAACAGATGATAAAGCCACAAACAGCCAACTACCCACTCGTAACTGATGCTTGTAAGGCTGAAGTACAAGATAAAGCAGCCTCAGTAGCACTGTCACCATCACCATCTCCATTATCAGCAGCAGAAGCAGAGGAAACAGTGGCTTTATCTTCTTCAGAGGGTGTACTGTTGCCGCCTTCTTTGGCTTTGAAGAAACAATTATAGTGGTCTTTTACACCAGAAAACGCACGAATATACTGGTGAACTAAAACTCAGGTGGAGTTTACAATTGGTAATGGACTAAATAAAAAAAATGGATGAGTAAAAGCTGAGGAAGCAGGAAGCCCACAGGAAGAAACCAATAACAGTGCCCATATGTGATATTTATGCAGATCTAGTCTTCAGATATTTGTAAGTGAGCTATAGATAAGGTGTAAGTTCAAGTAATAAGAGATGATGCATTGAAAAAGAGGTAATCAGACAAGCAGAAATTGCTTCCTTTCCTTTTCCATTAAATAAAGAGATATTTTGAACAAAACATGGGCCCTGAAAAAAGAGATAAAGTGAAGCAAGGTGTACGTGTCATGATAAGGGAATTTGTACCAGGTGGCATGAAGAATTTATATATAGGCTTAAGGGTAGTTCTTTTTTCCTGCCAAGTGATGACTATCACCAAAGGATAAGCTTGTCTTTTATTTGTTTATTTGTTTGAAATAAAGGAATAGAATATTGTATAGGTAGAAAACTATCATCAAGGACAAGAATATCTAAATTTAGAAGATGAATCTCTAATTTAGAATAAATTATCACAGTAATCAATCAATCTGCATAATTATTAGTCTCTCTGTAAATATAATAAATTCTCATACTCCGATCCCTTTTCAAGAGTTGCTTAATGCCACGAATAAGCCCAGAAGCATGATCGATCATCTGATAGTAATTGCTTCTTATTTAACATCTTAATCGCACTTCTACCGTCTACTTCAACCAGCACCTGCCACAAATTGTACACCCAAGCTATCAGCTATCCAGTGTATACTTGTTCAACGTTGGTTAAGAATGTATATGGTGCAGAAAAGTGTGCTAAATTAGCTAGCTAAGATCCATTTTGTGATTTCAAATCCTACAATACTCCCCACAGCTCAGTTATAGTTACCAAGCATTAATCCAAGTTCATTGCAAAACCCTCAATTATCTTTGGCATTTAAAAATCTCCTTTGCAAAGAAAGCCTGAGTCTTACAAAATGCTGTTCAAAAACACCAAAGAGTTCCTCCATTTCCACAAAAACCAACAAGTAACTACAAATAAAATACTCCAAGGGATGACATCAGTCGTAATCTTTGTTATTATGAAGTAATACTATAAATTCAAAATATATTTATGCATCTATATAAGTTATCTACGTCATCATTAGAGCATTACATAATACTTGGATTTTGATTTTTGGGACAGGAAAACTTAATGGAATTAAGCTGGCTTTGTTTTAACATTGATTTGTATTTGCTGAAAAGTGAAAACAACACCTTATACAGATATGCATGCGAAAGCATCCAGCTGACTTGTATTAATCTGCTATATTATTATGGGAAAGCATCCCTCTCTTCTATCCCTTCAGGACGAATTTCCCCCCTCTTAATAATGCTAAATAGAGGAGGCAAAGAGAATCTGTAACACCCTAGGTAAATCCCACATCGACAAAACACGGGAGAGATGCTGTGTTTATAAGTTGATGGTTCGTAACCCCTAGCTACGCGTTTTAAAACTGTTAGGGCTTCGGTTCAAAGCGGACAATATCACCAGTGGGTCAGGCCATTACATTTTTGTCACGATCCAAAATTTTGAACCGTGACTGGCGCATAATTTAAGTATTCTTAAATCATGCAAGCCTTATCAGAGTATCTTGAATGAATATATTGTCACTTACTAATCCCAAAAATAGACAAAATCCAAATAAACAAAATGTTGAATAAACATCATAAATATCCCATAGGTAAACTGCGGAGTCTCTACAGATTTCAATAAAAACTTAAACTGTTCAATAAACTAAACTAATTATTAGCCCGAGAAAACATGAATTCGGGCATACTCTGAGAACAAATCAAAGTTGTCCCTCTCCAGAAAATGGACTGAATATTTGGATCAGCTACAGAATTCTACTGATTTGAAACAGATAACAGACAGAGAAAATGTGGTTTGAGCTAGATACTCAATGAATGATAATTATAGCATACAACGGAATAGGAACAAGCAGACGCTTGATTAATTTCACAATAAATTTTCTATTCAATAACATCATGCTCATGCTGTTAAAATCATTAATAAAATAACTTCATAAAACATATATATAAAAGAAATTCATTCAATAAAAGTTTTATGGTACAGTGCACCAGGGTGATGATATCCCACATCATCAAAGGCCAGATGGTAAATGCGCTACCAGATATTAGATACCTTCCTCCTCCTTCACAGATATCAATGCATATAATACTAATGCAAACCATAAACTGCAATGATGCATGACTCGACTATGCAACCTAATACCGTGATAGTCCATACGGCGGGGCCAGATAACAGAAACAGATACTGGGCACAGGTACCAATTCAAACTAGAAAATCAATTTGTACAAATCAATCAAAATCAATAAAAAATTTCAGATAGCAAATAATAACTGATAGTGCAATTCCAATAGTGTATTTCAATAGTTTCAGAGAGTCAATAAAATCAAATCAATCTCAAATCAATTCAATATAACTCATCGGTAAATTTTATAATCAAATATCAATCAATATAAATACATTAAAGACCTGTTCCCGGAATCCTAATGGGTCTAATGCAGAGATAGTTGACAAAATCTATTATTTAATCAAAATCGAAATAAAATTCAATAATAAAATAAAACTCTAGAAAATCACATATAAAATAATTATTAAAATATTGATTTACAATTTCATTTAATAACAAACTTAATGCTAAGAAATTTTAAAAATGACTAAAACGGTGTCATGTACTATAATTACCACTCACCTGGAACCTCCAAGACAATAGTTATTTCAATAGAAGAGAGACAATTTCAACTGGCTGATTGAATATTCAAATCTCCTACACACCCAAAATATTAAAGAAAAATATCAATAATAACAAAATATAATAACTTATATATATATATATATATTAATTAATTATTGTCTAACAGCAATTATGATCAACCCAATTCAATACTAATGATCAAAGAAAAAAAAAATTTCTAGGGTAGTTGTAACAAATCAATGAAAGAAAATAAAATAAAATTCACCCATTATTGAATAAAGAATGAGAATTTTTACCTTGAAAACAGAATCAAATATGATGAATAGAGAAATAAAAATTTAGGGATTTTCTGTTGAGAGTATTTGATAGAAAAAGGAGGTGACAAACAGGTTTTGAGAGCAAAGTTTAGCGAAAGAGATGATTAGGGTATATATATATATTTCAAGAGTTCTATTAGGTGTAGAATGGGATAAGAGTTATTATTGAACTGGGTTTTCAGATTGTAGATATATATTTAATTTCAAAAATAATATATATATATATATATATATATATATATATATATATATATATATATATATATATATATATATATCTAAAAATAAATATGTCACGACCCAACCTATGGGCCGGACCGGCACTAGTACCTGGGCCAGCCTAAAGCCCCCGAGGCCCGTAGTAAGCCTAACTGTTCATTTACCCAATTCTAAGGCCCATTTGGGCCCAATTTCAAGAAACCAAACGGACAGAGTCCGGCCATAAAATGGACTTTCCAACGGGGAGTTTTCGACTCACCCGACCTGTAAACACAATAAATACTCAATTGGGGAGCTCAGCTCACCCTCCACATACTCATCAGCATAAAAATAAATGGGTGCTCAGCTCCCTCATCCAATCCATCAAACATGCATAGAATATTAAGTTTACAGGTCCAAAATAATAATTTAGTTTACAGACCCAAATCAAATAAACATTTCTAACACATGCGGAAATTCTAAGATTTAACAAGTTTATACAAACATTAGTAATCGACCTGTGGCCTGGAAAAATTTTTGAACAGGAGTGAGCGTTCGACTCAGAGAGTAAAATATCAATTTTTACCATAATCTCTATAACTATCTAAAACTAATGCACCCTGTAGAGTGAAATGCAACATCAACAATATTTTCACATCATAACATCAAAAAGGTAATTTGGAGCACTCACGCATCCTGTAGCATCAATCATAATATATGAGAGCTGATCCCCTATACAGCTCTCTTAAATCCAACCTAGTGCCAGCGAAGAACTCAAGCCGGACTTTCGCTTAATAAACCAAATCGGGAGTCCCAGCGAAGAACTCAAGCCGTGACTACCCCCCGAAGGATCGGGTCCCAGCGAAGAACTCAAGCCGTGACTACCCGTCCTGTCCATAGTCCACACCACATCACACGCACACCAACGCACGCACACTGCTCCAAATTACCACAACAACATCCACGGCACTTTAACAGTTATCAATGCAACATAAATCGTGCCTAGAGTTTAACTACATAAATATATGCATATAAGTGATGCATGGGCATGCTTGAACATATAATAATAGTGAAATTACAATTAAAATTAATATTTTACTCACAGACTTGACGATGGTCACTGAGGCGGCTGGGCGGAGGAAGAAGGCTGTCCCGGCTCACCTGACAATTTTATTACAATCATTTAATAAATTTGACTCAATACAAACAAAGAAAAAGACCAATACGTCCTAAGTCGTGCCGAAAATCCGACAGAGTCTCCCCTATACCTAGGACCTACCCAACCTGCAAAAGGGCTCAAAACACACTTCTATATTCACAATCCATATGTCCACAACTCAATCACATCACACAGCCCCTCCTGGGCCCACTAAATCAATCATCCATCACAACATGTAAAATTTTAATTTAGTCCCTATAATTGACCATTTTTGCAAAAACTGCCCAAATAAGCTCTAAAAATTCTAAAACTTTGCCCCGCGGTCCTTAGCAATATTACTAGGCTATTGCAAAAAGAATCATAATTTTCTAAGCTACCACGAATATTTTATGGATTTTTAATCCTATTTAAGCACTAGAAAATTACGAAAAAGCAAGGTTCGGGTTTACCTTTGCCGATTCCGACTTTGGGGACGCGCTCGGGACGTCTGACAATGGGGGGATAGCCAAAACCTCGATCCAATTCGGAGACTTTTCCGGTAACGGGTCTGTCTGGCCGGAAATTCACAGACCCGGACAACTGTCGAATTTCCGCGAATTGAGGATACCTACACGAAGCCCATAACACGGGGGTTAGTACATAAATTTTTCAGAATTTTCTAAGCTCATTTAATGCTCGGAAAAACACTGCGAAGTTCCATGGGACCCACCGAAAAACGGTGTCAAAAAATTTTGAAATTTATATCCCCGCGAAGCTCTCGACGTGTGGAGCGCTCTGGTACTCTCTGTTTTCTCGTGGGATTCACGGTTTTCGAGAAATCTAGTCCAAAAATTGAAATGGGCTAAAAACTTCCCGAGCAAAAATTGGACAAACCGCTCGATGGATTAAGGCGTTCTTGGTGTCTATGGAAAGCTCTCGCCGAGTAGATGATTTTAGACACAAGACCCGGTCCAATTGGTGGCCGGATCGGCCGAATTTTGGCCGGGGAAGCCAAAACGCCTAGCGCGGGAGGGAGGGAGTTCGCGCGCGTTTTCCGGCCGTTTGGGGCGGCGGCCGACTGGCTGGGGAGGCTGGAAGGCGGTGCCGGGTGGGAGGTGCGGAGAGGTGGTGGCCGAGGCGGAGAGAGAAAAGAGAGAGAGAAGGAAGAGAGGTTGACGCGCGCGGGGAAGGAAAGAAGAAAAAGGAAAAGGCCGGTCCGATTAAATCGGTCCGATCCAGTCCAGTTCGGTTCGGCCGGTCCGATTCAAGATACAAAATTTTGAATTTTTACTCTGCCTCTAGACCAAAAACGAGGTCCAAAAATTCTGAAAAAATTCCAGAAAACTCAGAAAAATACGTAGACTCCAAATATATTTTTAGTTTTGCCACATGGTCTTTAAATTAATTTTTAAAAATCATCAAAGTTTATATTTTCGGAAAATCGAACCCGATTTTTAAAATCCGAAAAATCTCAAAAAATAATTCCTAAAATTTAAATAAAATTAAAATACAAAAAATGCTCATAAAATTTAAAATTTTGGGGTGTTACATTCTTTCCCCCTTACAGAAAATTCGTCCTCGAATTTTTTACACAAGGCAGAATAAAGCACATGATTATACATTGAACAAATAAGGGTACTTGCTACGCATGTCCCGTTCTGACTCCCAGGTGCACTCTTCCACTGACTGACTCCTCCACAAAACCTTAACCATAGGGATCTGTTTGGATCTTAGCTGTCTCACTTGGTAGTCCACTATGGCTACAGGCTGCTCCTCAAATGTCAAGTTCTCTTTTAGCTCTATCACATCCGGCTGTAGTACACGAGAAGGATCTGGAATGTATTTCTTGAGCATGGAGATGTGAAACACGGGATGAACGTGAGAAAGGTTTGGTGGTAGCTCCAACCGGTAGACAACTGCTCCAACTCTATCCGTAACCTCAAAAGGTCCGATATACCGAGGTGCCAACTTGCCCTTCTTTCCAAATCTCATGACTCCCTTCATCGGAGAAACCTTCAGGAATACATAGTCGCCTACTGCAAACTCCACATCCCTCCGTGCAAGTCCGCATAACTCTTACGCCTCTTGAAAATTTGTTTTCAATCGTTCCCTGATTAAAGGAACTACCTCTGAAGTGTACTGCACTAGGTCTACATCATGCACCTTCGCTTCTCCCATTTTCGTCCAACACAGAGGAGACCTACACTTTCTTCCATATAGTGCCTCATAGGGTGCCATCCCTATGCTGGAATGGTAACTGTTGTTGTAGGCAAACTCTACTAAAGCTACCTGATCATCCTATTGACCTCCAAAATCCAAAACACTCATGCGAAGCATGTCTTCCAGTGTTTGGATTGTCCTTCCGGACTGTCCGTCTGTCTGAGGGTGGAAAGCCGCATCAAGTTCAATCAGGTGCCAAGTGCCTCCTGCAACTTTCTCCAAAATCGAGAAGTGAATCAGGCCCTCTGCCGATATTATGGAAGCTGGAACTCCATGCAATCTGACTATTTCTCGAATGTAGAGCCGGGCGTACTGTGCCACAGAATATGTAGTCTTCACAGGTAAGAAGTGAGCTGATTTGGTCAAGCGGTCTACAATTACCCATATCGAATCATATCCTCGCGTGGTACGAGGCAACCCAGTCACAAAATCCATAGTGATCATCTCCCACTTCCATTCTGGGATAGGGAGCTCTTGCAGCTTCCCTGACGGTCTCTGGTGTTCAAACTTCATCTTCTGACAAGCCAAGCACTTGGACACAAAGTCTGCTATGTCTCTCTTCATGCCATTCCACCAATAGCTATCTTTCACATCATGGTACATCTTGGTGGAACCTGGGTGGACACTGTACAGTGTATAGTGTGCCTCTTGCATGATTTCATTTCTGAGATTGTCCACATCGGGCACACATATCCTAGAACCTTGCATAAGGGCACCTTCATTGGCAAATCCAAACTCACCACCTTCACCTTGCTGTACTCTTTCTATGATTTTCATCAATTGTTGGTCTCTGTGCTGGGAAACTCTAACTCTGTCTCTTAAGTCTGGCCTCACTGAAAAATGAGCCAGCAATACCCCATCATCTGAAAGATCTAGGATTAAACCTTGATCCATCAACTCATGTAATTCCTGAATCAATGGTCTCTTCTCTGCTGAAATGTGCGCCAAACTGCCAGAAGATTTTCTGCTCAAAGCATCTGCTACTACATTGGCTTTCCTGTGGTGGTACCGATGGTGCAATCATAGTCTTTCAGAAGCTCCATCCATCTCCTCTGTCTCAAGTTTAAATCCCTCTGTTGGAAGATGTACTTCAAACTCTTGTGGTCGGTGTATATCTCGCACACTTCACCATACAGGTAGTGTCTCTAGATTTTTAGTGCAAAGATTACAGCCGCCATTTCCAAATCATGGGTGGGGTAGTTCTGCTCATGCCTCTTCAGCTATCTTGAAGTATAAGCCACTACTTTTCCACTCTGCATCAAAACACACCCTAAGCCAACTCTGGAGGTGTCACAGTACACGGTGTATCCTTCACCACTCATAGGTAGTGTCAACACAGGGGCGGTGGTTAGACACTCCTTAAGCTTCTGGAAGCTCTTCTCACAGTCATCTGTCCAAATGAATGGAACATTCTTCCAAGTTAACTTAGTTAGGGGAGCCGCTATCCTGGAAAAATCTTGCACAAAACGCCTATAGTAGCCAGCTAAACCCAGAAAACTTCGCACCTCAGTGACTGTTGTAGGCCTAAGCCAATCGATTCTGACTTTAATTTTCTTGGGATCCACTTGAATACCTTCTCTTGAAACCACGTGTCCCAAGAATGAGATGCTTTCTAGCCAAAATTCACATTTTGAAAATTTGGCATATAGCTGGTGCTCCCCCAAAGTCTGCAATACCATCCTCAAGTGCCACACGTGTTCTTCCTCGGTCTGAGAGTATACCAAAATTTCATCTATGAATACGATGACAAAACGGTCCAAAAATGGCTTGAACACTCTGTTCATCAAGTCCATGAAGGCTGCTGGTGCATTAGTGAGTCCAAAAGACATCACTAAGAACTCATAATGACCATATCTTGTCCTGAAAGCCGTTTTGGACACGTCCTCATTCCTGATTCTCAATTGATGGTAGCCTGATCGCAGGTCTATTTTGGAAAAGAATCTAGCCCCTTGGAGCTGATCAAACAGATCGTCGATCCGAGGAAGTGGATACTTGTTCTTCACAGTCACCTTGTTCAGCTGTCTGTAGTCGATACACAACCTCAATGACCCATCCTTCTTTCTCACAAATAGAACAGGAGCGCCCCAAGGTGAAGTGCTCGGACGTATAAAACCCTTGTCTAAAAGCTCCTGTAGTTGCTCCTTCAGCTCTTTCAATTCTGCTGGTGCCATCCTGTAAGGTGGCATCGATATGGGGTTTGTACCCGGCACAACATCAATGCAAAACTCTATTTCCCTTCCTGGTGGCAACCCTGGAAGCTCCTCTGGGAAGACATCCATAAATTCTCTGACAACAGGAACATTTTCCATGCTGACACCTTCTACAGATGTATCTCTCAAAACACACTTCTATATTCACAATCCATATGTCCACAACTCAATCACATCACACAGCCCCTCCTGAGCCCATCAAATCAATCATCCATCACAACATGTAAAATTTCAATTTAGTCCCTATAATTGACCATTTTTGCAAAAACTGCCCAAATAAGCTCTAAAAATTCTAAAACTTTGCCCCGCGGTCCTTAGCAATATTACTAGGCTATTGCAAAAAAGAATCATAATTTTTTAAGCTACCACGAATATTTTATGGATTTTTAATCCTATTTAAGCACTAGAAAATTACGAAAAAGCAAGGTTCGGGTTTACCTTTGCCGATTCTGACTTTGGGGACGCGCTCGAGAAGTCTGACAATGGGGGGATAGCCAAAACCTCGATTCAATTCGGAGACTTTTCCGGTAAGAGGGTCTGTCTGGCCGGAAATTCACAGACTCGGACAACTGTCGAATTTCCGCGAATTGAGGATACCTACACGAAGCCCATAACATGGGGGTTAGTACATAAATTTTTCAGAATTTTCTAAGCTCATTTAATGCTCGGAAAAACATTGCGAAGTTCCGTGGGACCCACTGAAAAACGGTGTCGGAAAATTTTGAAATTTATATCCCCGCGAAGCTCTCGACGTGTGGAGCGCTCTAGTACTCTCGGTTTTCTCGTGGGATTCACGATTTTCGAGAAATCTAGCCCAAAAGTCGAAATGGGCTAAAAACTTCCCGAGCAAAAATTGGACAAACCGCTCAATTGATTTCGGCGTTCTTGGTGTCTATGGAAAGCTCTCGCCGAGTAGATGATTTTAGACACAAGACCCGGTCCAATTGGTGGCCGGATCGGCCGAATTTTGGCCAGGGAAGCCGAAACGCCGCGCGCGCGAGGGAGGGAGTTCGCGCGCGTTTTTCGGCCATTTTGGGCGCGCACGATTGGCCGGGAGGCCGGGAGGCGCGCTGGCCTACTGGGTGGCAGGGAGGTGGTCGTGGCAGGGGCAGGAGGAGAGAGAAAAGAGAGAGAGAAGGAAGAGAGGTCGACGCGCGTAGGGAAGGAAAGAAGAAAAAGGAAAAGGCCGGTCCGATTCGACCGGTCCGATCCGGTCCGGTTCGATTCGGCCGGTCCGATTTAAGATACAAAATTTTGAATTTTTACTCTGCCTCTGGACTGAAAACGAGGTCCAAAAATTCCGAAAAAATTCCAGAAAACTCAGAAAAATACATAGACTCCAAATATATTTTTAGTTTTGCCACGTGGTTTTTAAATTAATTTTTAAAAATCATCAAAGTTTATATTTTCGAAAATCGAACCCAATTTTTAAAATCCGAAAAATCTCAAAAAAAAATTCCTAAAATTTAAATAAAATTAAAATACCAAAAATGCTCATAAAATTTAAAATTTTGGGGTGTTACAAAATAAGCAGACCATCCAATAAAATATATATATTTTTTATAAATATATTAAATTATTGTTAGCTAATTAAAATAAAATAATAATAAATAATAAATGTATATGAGTTTCCACATACTTCCCCTCTTTAAAAAAAATTCGGTCCCCGAATTTGAATAGACAAAATTCTAACCTGAAGAATCAAATAAGTGAGGATATTTGGCTCGCATTTCAGATTCTGCCTCCCATGTGGCCTCACTACTTGAGTGATTATGCCACAAGACTTTGATCAAAGCCACTTCCTTAGACCTTAGTTTCCTAATTTGTCGATCTAAAATCTTTACTGGTTGCTTCTCATATGACATATCATCCCTAAATTGCATGGTTTGAGGTTGTAAAACATGAGATGGATCTGGTACTTACTTCCAAAGCATAGAAATATGGAAAACTAGATGTACATGTGCAAAATCAGGTGGAAGGGCTAAACGGTAAGCAACTGCTACAATTCTCTCCAAAATTTCAAATGGACCAACAAAACGAGAGCTAAGCTTCCCTTTCTTCCCAAACCTTATGATTCCTTTCATAGGGGAAACTCTCATAAATACATGATCACCAATCATAAATTCTACATCTTTACACTTAGGGCCAGCATAACTTCTCTATCGACTTTGAGCAGTCAAAAGTCGATCACGAATTAGTCGAACCTTCTCTGAAGTTAATTGTATCAACTCTGGTCTAGTAAGCCTTCTTTCTCCAACTTCATCCCAACAAACCGGTGACCTACACTTTCGACCATATAATGCCTCATATGGAGCCATCTCTATACTTGCCTGATAACTGTTATTATAAACAAACTCCACTAAAGGCAAATGATGATCCCAACAGCCACCAAAATCCATAACGCATGCACAAAGCATGTCCTCTAATGTCTGTATGGTCCTTTCTGACTGTCCATCCGTCTGAGGGTGAAAAGCAGTACTAAAGTCTACTCGTGTTCCTAAAGCATCTTGGAATTTCTTCCAAAATCGAAATGGCCGAGTACCACGATCAGAGACAATGGAAACTGGAACTCCATGAAGACTAACAATCTTGTTTATATACAACTGTGCAAGTTTAGCAAAGTCATATGTAGTCTTCATAGGAAGGAACTGAGCAGATTTTGTCAATCTGTCCACTATCACCCAGATTGCATTATAACCACCTCGTGTACTAGGTAAACCCACAACAAAGTCCATGGCAATATGCTCTCACTTCCACTCGGGAATAGGCAATGGCTAAAGTAACCCAGATGGTCTCTGATGTTCTGCCTTAACCTGCTGACAAGTCAAACATTTAGCAACAAAGTCTGCAACATCCCTCTTCATGCCACCCCACCAATAATGCTCCCTTAAATCACGTTACATCTTAGTTGAACTTGGGTGTACTGTGTAAGCAGAATGGTGTGCCTCCTCCATGATTTCTCTTCTCAACTCATCAACATTGGGGACACAAAGTCTATTGCCATAACGAAGAACTCCATCATCATTTAATATGAACCCTTGAGCTTGGCCTTGATGAATACTATCTATAATCACACATACCTGAGAGTCCCTCTTTTGAGCAGCCTTAATTCTATTAATCAAGATAGGCCTAACTCGAAAATGTGCTAAGAATGATCTAGCTATGATTTCAAACTCTACTCCCTGATCTAGCAACCCATGTAATTCACCAATCAGAGGCCTCATTTTGGTAGATATATGGGCTAAACTACCAGAAGACTTTCTGCTTAAAGCATCAGTCACTACATTAGCTTTTTTAGGGTGATACTGTATGGTGTAATCATAATCCTTCAGCAATTCTACCCATCTCCTTTGCCTAAGATTAAGATCACGTTAGTCAAAAATGTATTTGAGACTTTTGTGATCAGTGAAGATTTCACAAGTCTCACCATACAGATAGTGCCTCCAGATTTTCAAAGAAAAAATTACTGCAGCCATTTCCAAATCATGAGTTGGATAATTCTGCTCGTGCCTTTTCAACTGACAAGAAGCATATGCAACAACCCGTCCATGTTGCATCAAAACACATCCTAAACCAATCCTTGAAGCATCACAATATACTACATAACCTCCTGATCCGGATGGAATAGCTAACACTGGTGCTGTAGTTAAACAAGTCTTAAGCTCCTGAAAACTTTTTTCACAAGCCTCAGAACACTGAAATTTCACATTCTTCTGTGTCAACTTAGTTAAAGGTACTGCAATACGAGAGAAATCTTAAACAAATCGTCTATAATACCCTACTAAACCCAAGAAACTACGAATCTCTGACACAGTTATGGGTCTAGGCCAATGAAGCACTACCTCAACTTTCTTCTTATCAACGCACACCCCATCCTTAGATACTGTATGGCCTAGGAAAGCCACAATATCTAACCAGAACTCACATTTTGAGAACTTGGCATATAGCTTATGTTCTCGTAAGGTCAGAAGGACAATTCTCAAATGCTGCTCATGCTCCTCCTTACTCTTTGAGTACACTAGAATGTCATCGATGAACACTATAACAAATTAATCTAAGAAAGGCTTGAAAACTCTATTCATGAGATCCATAAAAGCGGCCGAAGCATTAGTAAGACCAAAAGACATTACAAGAAATTCATAGTGTCCATACCTAGTCCTAAAGGCCGTCTTGAGTATGTCTTCTTTCTTGACCCTCAATTGATGATACCCAGATCAAAGATCAATCTTGAAAAAATACTTTGCACCTTGAAGTTGGTCAAAAAGGTCATCTATGCGTGGATGAGGATACTTATTACGCACAGTTACCTTATTCAATTGCCTGTAATCAATGCACATTCTCAAATACCCATCCTTCTTTCGTACAAATAACACAGGAGCACCCTATGGAGAAACACTAGGGCGAATAAACCCCTTATCTAGTAGGTCCTATAGTTGCTCCTTCAACTCCTTAAGTTCTGCGAGTGCCATACGATAAGGTGGCATAGATATGGGCTTAGTTCCAGGAACTAAGTCTATACCAAACTCTGCCTTTCGCTCCAGGGGTAAACCTGATAAATCTTCTGAAAATACATCAGGAAACTCCTTAACCACTGTAACATTCTCCAAACCTGCACCTTCTACCTGAACATCTCTAACATAAGCTAGATACCCTTTACACCTCTTTCGCAATAATCGTCTAGCATTCACTACGGAGATAAGATCACTAGAGACTATACTGCGATCTCCCTGAAATTGAAATTCTGCCTCCCCAGGAATTTTAAAGAGTACAACTTTATTATGACAATCCAATGAAACGTGATAAGTGGCTAATCAATCCATGCCTAAAATCACATTAAACTCAAACATATCCAAAGAAACAAGATCTGTAGCTAATTCCCTATCTCCAATGTGAACTATACATCCCCTATACACCATATCAGTATCTATTGGATCCCCCATAGGTGTTGATACAGATAAAGGATACTCTAACAAAGTAGGTGGTGCACTAAATCTCATGGAAAAGTATGGAGAAACAAAGGAGTGACTGGAACCAGGATAGGAAGTGTACCTGTCACTACTGCATTAGACGCCTGAGCATCCTGTTGAGTCAAAGCAAAAACCCTAGCTTTACCTCTACCACCAGATGCCTGTCCCTGAGTTTGAGCAAGTCCTCTACCACCAAAACCTCTACTACCCTGACCGCGACCACCAAAACCCTGACTTCTACCACTATACTGTGAAACTGGTTGAGCCTGAGAGGGAGCAGAATATGTTGCTTGACCAGCACCCTGAGTTGTCTCACTAGTAGGACAGTCCTGTCTACGGTGTCCCAACTGTCCACAACCAAAGTATGCTCCAGTGACCTAATGACAAGTGCCCTTATGTGGCATACCACAATGCTGACAAGGAGTGGTAATAGGCTCAGTGCTAATCTGGTTATACCGAGCATTCCCTGCATGTGTCCTCTACTCACGTCCCTGACCAACTCCAGATTGATGTGCCCTATTGCCAACTATAGACTGAGAACCCTGCTTATTATCCTGATAAGAACCCTGATAACTCTGTCCTCTGTTAAATTGATTACCTTGACTATCTTTCTTAAATCGCTTGCTCTGCTCACGAGCCCAATGTTCATCATCATACATCTCCATCTGTCTAGCCTGATTAACCACCTCCTCATATTTAGGTAGTCGTAAAGGAGCTACACGATCAATTAGCCTATCTCGTAAGCTCCTTTCAAACCTACAAGACTTCTTGTCCTCATTTGGAATCAAGTGTTTACCAAAGCGGGATAGTTTGGTAAACTTCATCTCATACTCTGTAACTGTCATTTTACCTTGCTTTAGGGTTTCAAACTCCAAAGCCTTAGCCTCTTGAACACTAGGAGGGAGAAATCGCTCCAAGAAGAGAGAGTGAAACTCAGGCCAGAGGATAGAACCTTCAGGTCGCCCATTCTTCTTAGAGATATACCACTCACGAGCAACTCCCTTAAGCTGATTTTCCACTAACATCACCATCCTAGCACTACTGCAACCCATAGTGTCATAACACCTCTCCATGTCATCTAGAAAATCTAAGGGATCAGCTAATGCATCCTCTCCAGTGAACTCCTTTGGTTTTAGCTTGAGAAAGTTTGTAGAGTCAAGGAATCGAGCCCTATTTTGAGCTGGTGCTGAAGTAGAGCCAACCACTGGTTGTTGTGGTTGAGTTGTAAGGTACTCAGCTATAGTATTAACAGCACGATTCACTGCATGCAATCCCGCTGCCAGATCTGCCACAGTAACTTGACCAGCCCTAGGTGTTTGAGCTGCAATAGCTAATTGGAATGGTTGTGCCCCAGTCTTAGCCATAGGCGTCTGTTCAGATGTCTGATTAATAGTTTGAGGTGGTACCTCTCCTGTTGATTAAGACCCTTGGCCCTAGTTCTCCTCTTACGTCTAAGAGACCCAGGCACCTATTCACTTTAGTAAACAAGCATTAAATTTGAAAATGTGAGCCAAATTAAGACAGGTTGTAACACCCTCCCCGTAACAACTTCGTACATTCTACTGTTCCGGTGACCAGTGTCGGTCCGGACAGCTAGAACGTTCGGAAAAATATTTAAACTAAAGTGATGGACCATAATTCACTCAAATATTAATAAGAAAAATTTAGTAAAAATTTTAGAAATAAAATACAACTAAGTCAAATGAGCCGGTGCCCAAGCGATGGGTAACCCAGAGGGAAGTTGCGGTTCTCGCAACTAGGAGCCCTAGACATGGGAAAAAATTCATAAAATAATTTTGGGGACTCCAGAGAAGGGTCATTGAGGTTATTATGGCATTAGAATGCCAAGAAAATATTTAGAAAAATTTTTCAATCGGTACAGACAATTTTGACCCGTTAAGCCAAACGGAGGGCATTTTGGTCATTTCGCCTTCAGAGGCGATTTTTGGCCGACTTGTCCAGTTGAGTAAATAATTATTATGACATAAAATATGAATTAATGTTGATGAAAAATTAATTTGAAGTTAGTAAAAAAAAAGAAAAGAAAATACAATATAATGCAAATTATGACATCATTATGATGTCATTTAAAAGTTTCCACCAATTACATTTAAACAACCACTTAATTAACTAATAAAAAGAGATAATTGAGAAAAAAGAAATCAAAATACCATCTGCCCTTTTCTTCCTCAAACCAACCGAAATCATGCCCTTGACCCAAACCTCCATTAACACTCCATCAAGCTCCATTTCCCTCTTCATTTCACCATAAACCCTCCTACTTCTTTCACTAAAACTCATCCTTGCACCTTGAACAACCCTTAGGCAGCAAAAAGAAAGAGAAAAGGTGAAGAATTAGAGTTCTTGAAAAGCTCTCAAGTGAGGTTAGTGCCATATTTTTCTCTCTTACTCTTTTAATTCTTGTTAGAACATCAATTTAAGTTAAGGAATTGTAAAATTTGAAGCAAATTATACATGTTAGAATTTCTTCAAATTTTCGACAGCCATGAACTTTCTTGAGTTTGATGGCTTGAATGGAATTAAAATCTAGGGATGTCCCTTGATGTGTATAAGTGAATTAAAAACCTTAGTTGTATGTATAATGTAAGATTGGAGTAATTAGGAATTAGGGTTTTGAGAGAAATTTGGACTTTGCTTATGTAATGGTGAATGAACATTCTAATGGTCAATTAGTGACCATTTTAGGTAAGTTGGCCATAATTTGGAGTGAACTATAGCATTACAAACTGATTTGATGTGGCTGCCTAGTGAGAGCAGTAGGTGTGGCTGTGAGTCCAGCCTGTTTGGACAGCCATAACTTTGGCTGTGTAGGTTCAATTGGTGTTTGGCCAATTGGACATGAAGCTAGACACATAATGGCACAATTTTGGTGAAGAAACCATGCCCAAAAGACCAAAGCAAGTGGACAAAAAACTGGCCCCAATTCGGATGTCCTGCAACTAGATTCTGCAGAATGACCAAATGAATAGTAATTGTTCATTTGGCCATAACTCATTGTAGAATGGCCCAATTGACCTGAAATTTTTACAGCAACAAGTTAAGATATAGACAAACAACTTTCATGAAGAAACCTACCCCAAATTATGACCAGAACCTATCCAACAAGGCAGTTACAGTCACTGTTCACTGCACTGTAGATATGGTCAATTCTGCAATTTTTCAATCCGGCCAGCTGTGGTTTTTGGACCATAACTGGAGCTACAAAACTCCAAATGAAGTGATTCAAAAAAAGAAATTCAACTAGACAAAATAAGGAACAACTTTCATGTTTATCACTTTCTCAAATTCCCATTGCAACAGTAACTAATGGAACAGTAAAGTTAGGGTATAAAAACTGAAAATTCTGCTCCCTTAGTTTTAAGCTTAGGAATGGTATTGGTGATTAATTCCAACAAGTTTTGAATGCAAAATGTGGTACATTGGGAGTGTTAAAACCAATGTACCTATTTTCTATGCAAAAGTTAACATTTTTGTTGACTAGTGAAGTGAATAGTGACACCAAAACTTGAAATTCAAAAATTGAAGAATTCAAAAGTATCAAATGCCCTAGTATACCTAACAAGATTGGTTTGGATAGTTTGGCATGCCAATAGGGTTCAGTTAGCAGTACTGCACATGGCATTATGCCATTCTGTGATTTCATGGCTTTTAGCCATTCTGACATTGTGTTGATATTTGGCCTTGTGCCTATTGTCATTACAGTTTATTAGCTGTTATGTTGCACACCGGGAGATGCATATGTGACCGATGGTGTGACGGCCTGAGGTCCTAGATACCCAGTGCTAGTTTACCCGTTTATCCAGTCCAGTCATCCAGTATAGGTTACTTGGGCAACCAAAAATGAAAGTGGATAAATTTAATGAAATAATGAATATAATAAGTACAAAACAAGTAAGACATCGAAACATTCAATACATATTTATTTTCTGTTATTTCCTTTTATTTTATTATTGCACCACTAAGCATTATTGCTTAGCGCGTTACTTTTGCCACGCGTAGGTTCTGGAGATACTGACAGAGAGCCCAGTAGACCGCAGACTGGGTGAGACCTCCTGCAGCTCTGCATAGTGTCCGTGTCACCTCACCATCCACAGTGCATTGGTAGGACACTAGGTTTCATTTTGGTATTTTGTAATTAACTTTTATTTCCTTTTGTATAATTGAAACTTATGTAATATATTTTGATGTTCATGTAAATAATGAAAATTGTGGTTATGAATGGAAAATTTGAGTATTTATTTATTGTTTGTATATGAGTACCATGAGAAATGAATGTTTAAGTAATGGAAAGGTTGTTGAAAATCATATTGAGACTTTGTTGATGAAATGGAGTTGGGATTGTTTGGAAATGATTTTGGAAGTGTTTTTTACAGGTTCCGAAGAATTGTTTTCTCCATTTTAGCCAGATCACGATTTTCTATAAAATTTTCGAAACCTCAAATAAATTATAATTTCAATAAATGACTTAAATGAATTATATTTCACAAGTTATATTCAAAACTATGAAAAAAATTAATTAAGATAAAATAAAGTGTTCCGGTACACCGTGTGACATAACTTACTCGGATATACTGTAGACGGGTAAGGGGTGTGACACAGGTGAAAAGGTACGAAGTACGCAAGTTTACTAGACCTCAACCGAGCTTTGATACCACAAATGTAATGGCCCGGCTCACTAGTGATATTGTCCGCTCTAAGCCGAAGCCCTCACGATTTTAAAACGCGTCGCTAGGGGTTACAAACCACCAACTTATAAACCCAGCATCTACCCGTGTTTTGCTGATGTGGGATTTACCTAGGGTGTTACAGAATCAAAAAGAAAATGTTTCATCTTTTCATTTGTTTAGAAGAAGGGAGAAGGCAATGGAAGTAGGAAATGACAAATGAACCCATAACACGTTTTCTCTCCGAATTTAATCAGCTTATCTATTTTTTCCAATACATGTTTTTATCTCTCCCATTCTCTTTTTTTTAAAACAGAATGTGAAAGAAAATTACAGCCTATCCTCTTCTAATAAGAGACAAAGCTGATAAGGCAGATTAGAAATCCAACGAGGAGTATCCAATGAGCACTTTTATCTCTCCCATCCTCTTTTTCTTCGCTTTCATCCCCAAACATAGTTTAAAATGGAAACCTCCCTTTCTTTGGCCAAAGGAATCTTTCTTCCTACTTCAATAAAAATTTAATACATATTAATTGATTGTTCCCACAGAGACCAATAAGTCCCCAAGGGTCCAAAACATTTATATTCAAGGTTTCAACTCTCAAAGTTACATAATCAGTTGCAGCATAGAGACCACTCCGGCCGATCTAAATGAAGCCACTTCAAAATGCCCAAATGTGTTGCCAAACTAATTGAACAAATTAGTGCGAAAATCACTAAAGACTTGAATTAGGTAAAATTCTAAATGAGTGCCAAACATTTGATTGCAAGTGACGAGCATACAGGAAAAAGTCCAGAATCACAATAGAGGGCCAATTGACTGGTTTTTCCCTCTCTTTCAGTTCTATCATCAAACAGATAATAGTCATTGACAAAAGCTCGATCTCAATACATAAATTCATTAGATTTAACAATAAAAATACAGAACAAGAAGCATATAAATTGAAAATACCAAACTAAAAATCTCAAATATAAGCGAAAAACATGATAAAACAACAGACTGCTAACTACCCACTTGTAACTGGTGCCTGTAAAGAAGGAGCAGAAGGCAAATCAGCCTCAGTAGTAGAACCACCATCACCATTGGGGTCATCAGAGGAAACAAGAGTCCAATCAGGAGGAAGAGGAGGGAGAGGAGGATAAACAGTGGGTTTGCGCCTTATATCCCATGGCTGACTCTTTCTTGGCCTTGTCTTCATGTGATGAGCTGTTGCCTTCTTCTGCGGCCTTGAAGAGCACTCTATGAGCAACCCACCGCCGCCATAACCACAGCCAATTCGGGGCGGCTGAATCTGAGAATTGGGAGGCTTAAGCGTTGTTGATTTGGGTAACATGAGGATTGTAGAGCAAACTGTGGAAGAGATTGTCATGTTCATTTTTTCAATCCTTCTTTCTTTTCTTCGGCTTGTTTCAAAACAACTTCGATTGTACTTCTTCTTGGTCCAACAAGCTAGTGCTTCACAACTGAGTGATGATGGAAAGGATGGATTTGGAATCTGGACCTCTCAAACGGGATTAGGATTTTTCTTTTTCAATACCATTAATTTTTATTGGGCCTGCTAATGGGCCTCCAGACCAATTTCAGTTCCACAATACAGGGGCTTACCTGGGCTATCTTCCATAGTTAATCTGCCTTTCTAGGCCTATTATTATTATTATTAAATTATTATTTCAATTTTAATTTAATAAATGCTTTAGTTTTTTTTTATTGAAATTCGAATTTCATATTTTATAACTTTAAAATATTTGAAATTCGAATTTCATATTTAATTTCATTGATTAATGGTTATTAAGTTCAAATTAATATTTGAAAATGACAATAATACAGCTCACTTTTCTTCTAAGCCAAGATGCCATTTACGCACCTGCACTTGTGTCTTTTTGAATGTATGTTGCTGCTCATGTTACAGGGTACTTATTTTAGTAACATTCATAAGTTGTCCAATTAGCAAAGCATATGGGGTTGCTAGATTGTATGAGTTGCATTATAAATTTCAAATCCTAAGGAATAAAATGAAGCCATGTGATGGATGTGGCAGACTGGTCCCAAAAAAAAAAAAAAAAAAAAAAACAAACACTAAAGGAATCTGCTAGGCATGTGTGAAACAAGCCTGGAAAGGAATAGAGCTTTCAAGAAATTTGTTCTGCCTGGCATATGGTTATAAAATGTTGGTAGATTCATCTATAGTCTAATGTCTGGATATTTTGCAGAGAGAAGAAAAGGAGGAGTGGGGGCTATCAATTTTTTGCTACGATTCATGAAATATTGCACGTGAAGCCACTGTCGACGCTCGAATGTGTAGAAAATTCAATCCAGCAACTTAAACCCACAAATGGACAGGACATGGCGACTTGCTGAGATGATTTTTCTTAAACTGGGGATTGAATAAAATCACGAGTCTAGATGAATCAAATTGGGGAGATTATGCATACGACAAAAAGTAGCACAATCATTAAGGAAAACAAAAATTATGTCAAACTCGTAGCAATTTAGCTTAATAAATTCAATGTATAACTGAAATATGAGTTGTAAAAATTAAATAAAACACATTTGGCCGGTGCTTCACTGGTTAGGATAGTCTTCACTCTTCCGTACACATTGTTCTGGTAATGTACATTAGACTGTTTTGATTAGCAGAAGTATTCAGATATCATCTTGAAAATGAATAACACATCAGATGCAGGGCTCCTTGGAATGCAGCTGGCTTCAGATTTGTATAATATTCGAAGGCATGTTCTTGTACTTTCTTAACCTCCCTCCCTTAAGAATTTTATTGAGAGCAACCATGATCAATGATAATAATGTGACCATTGGACATAAAACAAAACATTGTGTTTTTAAAGTTTTTCCCCTCTCTGACTTGAACTGACGTGTCCAATAAAATATCTAACATGTCTCCCTTCAACCTTTCTGTCATTCTCAAAGCTTATTGACATTTACAACACATGTTACATAGTAAAGTCTCCACCTTTTCGTTTTATCTTGAAAATATCTAACACGTCTCTTCTCAACCCTTTCTTAATGCTTATTGACTTTTCCAAGACATATTACATTTGAAATTTGCACCCATTTTTACATGTGGATCTCACTTTTTCTTTCTATCTTATTCCTCTGAAAAATGCTTCACTGATCTCCAAAATCATATAACAGATCATTAGATGCTGGTTTTCGATTTGGGACTCTAATATTTCAAATATCAAAATGGAAGAAGCCGTTCCACACAATAATTTTAACATCTATTATACAACCATAAAGTTATATTAGTGGAAAGGAATTGAACTAGAACGAACAAATCTATGATTCCTTTCTTCTGGTATAGTTCTCCTGATACAGGAAAGCGAATATATAAGCAGAAAATTCATACTTGAAATCTGATATGAAACAATATTGCCTCTTCCCAAGGCGATCAAATCTATCAGATTCATACACTTCTCCAGAAGGAAAAAAAAAAGCCTTATTACTAATAAAGAACTAGAACAACAGTACATAAACTGAAAACACCCAAAAGAAAATCTCAAATAAAAAAGAAACAGATGATAAAGCCACAAACAGCCAACTACCCACTTGTAACTGATGCTTGTAAGGCTGAAGTACAAGATAAAGCAGCCTCAGTAGCACTGTCACCATCACCATCTCCATTATCAGCAGCAGAAGCAGAGGAAACAGTAGCTTTATCTTCTTCAGAGGGTGTACTGTTGCCGCCTTCTTTGGCTTTGAAGAAACAATTATAGTGGTCTTTTACACCAGAAAACGCACGAATATACTGGTGAACTAAAACTCAGGTGGAGTTTACAATTGGTAATGGACTAAATAAAAAAAATGGATGAGTAAAAGCTGAGGAAGCAGGAAGCCCACAGGAAGAAACCAATAACAGTGCCCATATGTGATATTTATGCAGATCTAGTCTTCAGATATTTGTAAGTGAGCTATAGATAAGGTGTAAGTGCAAGTAATAAGAGATGATGCATTGAAAAAGAGGTAATCAGACAAGCAGAAATTGCTTCCTTTCCTTTTCCATTAAATAAAGAGATATTTTGAACAAAACATGGGCCCTGAAAAAGATGTAAAGTGAAGCGAGGTGTACGTGTCATGATAAGGGAATTTGTACCAGGTGGCATGGCTTAAGAGTAGTTCTTTGTTCCTGCCAAGTGATGACTATCACCAAAGGATAAGCTTGTCTTTTACTTGTTTATTTGTTTGAAATAAAGGAATAGAATATTGTATAGGGAGAAAACACTGATATATCATGAAGGACAAGAATATCTAAATTTAGAAGATGAATCTCTAATTTAGAATAAATTATCACAGTAATCAATCAATCTGCATAATTATTAGTCTCTCGGTAAATATAATAAATTCTCATACTCCGATCCCTTTTCAAGAGTTGCTTAATGCCACGAATAAGCCCAGAAGCATGATCGATCATCTGATAGTAATTGCTTCTTATTTAACATCTTAATCGTAATTCTACCGTCTAGTTCAACCAGCACCTGCCACAAATTGTTCACCCAAGCTATCAGCTATCCAGTGTATACTTGTTGAACGTTGGTTAAGAATGTATAAGGTGCAGAAAAGTGTGTTAAATTAGCTAGCTAAGATCCATTTTGTGATTTCAAATCCTACAATACTCCCCACAGCTCGGTTGTAGTTACCAAGCATTAATCCAAGTTCATTGCAAAACCCTCAATTATCTTTGGCATTTAAAAATCTCCTTTGCAAAGAAAGCCTGAATCTTACAAAATGCTGTTCAAAAACACCAAAGAGTTCCTCCATTTCCACAAAAACCAACAAGTAACTACAAATAAAATACTCCAAGGGATGACATCAGTCGTAATCTTTGTAATTATGAAGTAATACTATAAATTCTAAATATATTTATGCATCTATATAAGTTATCTACGTCATCATTAGAGCATTACATAATACTTGCATTTTGATTTTTGGGACAGGAAAACTTAATGGAATTAAGCTGGCTTTGTTTTAACATTGATTTTGTATATGCTGAAAAGTGAAAACAACACCTTATACAGATATGCATGCGAAAGCATCCAGCTGACTTTTATTAATCTGCTATATTATTATGGGAAAGCATCCCTCTCTTCTATCCCTTCAGGACGAATTTCCGCCCTCTTAATAATGCTAAATAGCGTAGGCAAAGAGAATCAAAAGAAAATGTTTCATCTCTTCATTTGTTTAGAAGAAGGGAGAAGGCAATGGAAGTAGGAAATGACAAATGAACCCATAACACGTTTTCTCTCCGAATTTAATCATCTTATCTATTTGTTTCCAATACATGTTTTTATCTATCCCATTCTGTTTTTTTTAAAACAGAATGTGAAAGAAAATTACAGCCTATCCTCTTCTAATAAGAGACAAAGCTGATAAGGCAGATTAGAAATCCAACCAGGGGTATCCAATGAGCACTTTTATCTCTCCCATCCTCTTTTCCTTCACTTTCATCCCCAAGCATAGTTTAAAATGGAAACCTCCCTTTCTTTGGCCAAAGGAATCTTTCTTCCTACTTCAATAAAAATTTAATACATATTTAATTGATTGTTCCCACAGAAACCAATAAGTCCCCAAGTGTCCAAAACATTTATATTCAAGGTTTCAACTCTCAAAGTTACATAATCAGTTGCAGCATAGAGACCACTCCGGCCAATCTAAATGAAGCCACTTCAAAATGCCCAAATGTGTTGCCAAACTAATTGAACAAATTAGTGCGAAAATCACAAAAGACTTGAATTGGGTAAAATTCTAAATTAGTGCCAAACATTTGATTGCAAGTGATGAGCATACAGGTAAAAGTCCAGAATCACAATAGAGGGCCAATTGACTGGTTTTTCCCTCTCTTTCAGTTCTATCTCAAACTGATAATAGTCATAGACAAAAGCTCGATCTCAATACATAAATTCATTAGATTTAACAATAAAAATACAGAACAAGAAGCATATAAATTGAAAATACCAAACTAAAAATATCAAATAGAAGCGAAAAACATGATAAAACAACAGACTGCTAACTACCCACTCGTAACTGGTGCCTGTAAAGAAGGAGCAGAAGGCAAAGCAGCCTCAGTAGTAGAACCACCATCACCATTGGGGTCATCAGAGGAAACAAGAGTCCAATCAGGAGGAAGAGGAGGGAGAGGAGGATAAACAGTGGGTTTGCGCCTTATATCCCATGGCTGACTCTTTCTTGGCCTTGTCTTCATGTGATGAGCTGTTGCCTTCTTCTGCGGCCTTGAAGAGCACTCTATGAGCAACCCACCGCCGCCACAACCACAGCCAATTCGGGGCGGCTGAATCTGAGAATTAGGAGGCTTAAGCGTTGTTGATTTGGGTAACATGAGGATTGTAGAGCAAACTGTAGAAGAGATTGTCATGTTCATTTTTTCAATCCTTGTTTCTTTTCTTCGGCTTGTTTCAAAACAACTTCGATTGTACTTCTTCTTGGTCCAACAAGCTAGTGCTTCACAACTGAGTGATGATGGAAAGGATGGATTTGGAATCTGGACCTCTCAAATGGGATTAGGATTTTTCTTTTTTCAATACACTTAATTTTTTATTGGGCCTGCCAATGGGCCTCCAGACCAATTTCAGCTCCACAATACAGGGGCTTACCTGGGCTATCTTCCATAGTTAATCTGCCTTTCTAGGCCTATTATTATTATTATTAAATTATTATTTCAATTTTAATTTAATAAATTCTTTAGTTTTTTTTTATTGAAATTCGAATTTCATATTTTATAACTTTAAAATATTTGAAAATGACGATTTTAACAGTAATTGATACAAATTTTTTGCATTACAGCTTCTGTCGCTAAGGTATGGGTAGCTTCATGAAAATGAGTTTGCAAAAACGATATCGTTTAATGGGTTGTTTAAAGTTCTTTTTTTATCTGCATATCAAAATTGCATTTCATGGCCCAAATTGAGCAAAACAATAGCATTGAAAAGGAATTTTACAAGTTCATATGTGTTGGCCGGCTCTTCTTGTGGGTATTCAGTTATATATATATATATATTTGCTTTTATTTAATTTATTTTATTTTCATAACTTACAAAATTATAATTTTAAAAATAAGAAAGGAAATAGTAAAATTTGCAGTCAGCCAGTAGTCAATAGATTGGCGTCTCCCTATAATAAATTTGTCAATAGCAGAAGAAAAGAAAATAAAAAATAAAAAAATAAAAAGCTGAAGCAGTGGACGCCTGTCTATATGTCCTATAACCAAATGGAGAGGGAAATCCAAAGCAAAAACGACAAATGAATGCCCAAAGTCCTTCCATTTCTTTTTAACACAAAATTCAATTTCTGTGATCCATCCCCAATGTTTTCTAACAGGACTTTCTAAGCATTGAAAAATAACTTTATAATCATTTAAAACTTTAAGTCAAATTAATTAAGTCATTTAAATTCTTAAATTTTTTAAAATAATTAATTACACTCTTAAATTTTTAAAGAATAATTTAAAACTTTGATACTATTAAGTATCATGCATATATGTTTTACATCCAAAAACTTTTTCATATTGAATGTAAAATTTTAAAAGATCAACTCTAAAAATTTAATAGTCATTTAAATAAATAAAATTAATTTTAAAATTTTAATAGTTAAGTTTTATAAATAAATTTTGCTAATTAACTTACTTGTAGAGAGTTTTTTTTTTTTTTTTTCATTTTTTAACTGGGACCCCAGCCCACACACCAATCCTGTCCTGTTCAATTAATCCTTTTCTGTCTTTTGGTTTTTTAATTTCAAGGACTTCATTGATTTGATAAAATAAGGTCAAAACTACGGCATCTGTCCCATGCCTCTCACGGGTGCCAATTTCCATTCCAATATGCCACGTGTCATGTATAGCCAATTTGTATTTGTATTTTATGTTTATTATCATACCAATTTTCATTGGGAGGGGCAGAGATTCCGTATTCTTCTAGCGCTTAGAAATTTGTAGACGTCTGGCGGAAACTTTATAAATATTTTTAAAAAAATCGAATGCAGCGAGTCAGGTGAAAATCAGATGGCGTTAACGTCAGTCTCGACTGGCATTAATGCCAGGCTGTACACAGCTGTAAACCAACATGCTGTGTGCAAGTGATGCTCTCTTCTCTCTATAGTCTCTCAAAGTCTTAACGTTCCCCTTCATTCCTCCCCCCCTCCGCCCTCCCCTCTTGTTCCGTACTATCCCCTAGAGAGAGAAACTCCATAATAGATCTCTCGTGCTGAGAGAAATAGGGAGTTCTTTTGATATTCGGTTACCAGAATCCCAAGACCAAAATTTAGAAAACGACCAAGGTGATGCCTCTATTACTGCTACTTCTGCCGGAACAAGTGTTGTTTCCTAATGCTGCCACTACTGATGCGCATTGCGCACCGCCTCTGCACCCATTCTCTTCCTCCAATGTTTCCTGCACGCTTCCCCATGTTCTCCAGCCTGTTTCTGTTGCTCCTCTCTCTTCTTCATCTTTTTAACCAACTTTAAACTCTACTCTCTCTCTCTCTCTCTAACGCTCACTCGTAGTTTGGGTTTTGGTTGGGTTGGGTTGGGTTGGGTCTCTCGCTTTTCAAAAAACCTAACAGGATAGAAAGGGCAGAGAGCAGACCCTGTGAGTTGAGTTAATTATGGATCCCTGCCCTTTCGTGCGCCTCACCGTTGGCAATCTCGCGCTCAAAATCCCCGTTGCTTCTAAGCCTGCTCGCTCTGTTGTTCACCCCTCTTCGTCGCCGTGTTTCTGTAAAATTAAGCTCAAGAACTTCACGCTCCAAACGGCAGTCGTCCCCTACATTCCCCCTGAGAACAATCAGTTCCCCGAGGGACAGGCTCAAACGCTTGCCGCTACCTTTCATCTTAGTAAGTCTGATCTCGAACGCTTAGTTGCAAAATCTATTTTTGCCGGGAAGCTCTGCCTTAAAATCTCTATCTACACTGGGCGTCGTGGCACCACATGTGGCGTTAACTCTGGAAAGCTGTTGGGGAAAGTTTCCGTGCCGTTGGATCTCGCGGGAACTGAGTCTAGGGCTTGTGTGTTCCACAATGGGTGGATTTCTGTTGGGAAAGAAGCTAATAAAGGATCCTCTGCTCAGTTTCATTTGAATGTGAAGGCAGAGCCCGATCCGAGATTTGTGTTTCAGTTCGATGGCGAGCCAGAGTGCAGTCCCCAAGTGTTCCAGATCCAAGGGAACATTAGGCAACCGGTTTTTACTTGCAAGTTCAGTTTCAGAAACACCGGCGACCGGAATCAAAGATCTAGGTTAGTATTTGTGCTTCAATTCAGAGTTATAATTTTCTCATAGCCACAAGCTACTTTTGGGGTTTGAGTGATTCTTCTTGTTTGATTCTTGCGCTTTTTTTTTTTTTTTTTAATAAATGCGATTCTGTGGATCTGAATGCATGTGATTAATTTGTAATTTGAATTTGTATGACACTGTAAAGCTACTGCCTACTGCGAAATCACGTTTGGTTATGTTTGATCCAAGTTGTTTAGCTTTACTCTTTCAGAAAAGGGACTCGAAAGTTAAAGGCGCTAGCTAGATGGTGTTCCTAATTGAAAACGTAAAATCTTTTTGTCTATGGTAGTTTAATGCGTTCAAACTGACACAAATCCCGTCAAAGTTAGATACTAATCCTCTTTTTAATTTCTTGGTTAATTTTGGAAAGTTTGTTCTTTGCTTGCTAATTAATCTAATTCCTTTTGATTCACAGGTCATTGCAATCAGAGCCAAGCAGCTCTAGAAGCTGGCTCACCTCATTTGGGAGCGAAAGAGAGAGGCCAGGCAAGGAACGAAAAGGATGGTCAATAACGGTACACGACCTCTCCGGCTCGCCTGTAGCTGCCGCTTCAATGGTTACGCCCTTCGTGGCTTCTCCTGGCTCTGACCGAGTCAGCAGGTCTAACCCCGGCTCGTGGCTCATACTTCGTCCTGGCGATGGCACCTGGAAGCCATGGGGCCGGCTCGAGGCTTGGCGCGAGCGCGGGTCTAGCGACGGACTTGGCTATCGCTTTGAGTTTATCCCGGATACCAGCGGTTGCATGAGCGCGGCCGGCATTGTACTGGCTGAGTCTACTCTCAGCTCGCATAAAGGCGGAAATTTTCTTATAGATCTGGGCACCAACTACAACGGGCGCTCAACTCCGGGAAATTCAAATTCGCCGTTGTGTAGTCCGAGGAGTAGTGGGGATTTTGGGTACGGGCTATGGCCATACTGCACGTACAGAGGGTTTGTAATGTCAGCTAGAGTGGAAGGAGAAGGCAAGTGCAGTAAGCCCAGCGTCCAAGTAAGTGTACCGCATGTGAATTGCACGGAGGATGCAGCTGCTTTTGTAGCGTTAGCTGCGGCCATTGATTTGAGCATGGATGCTTGCAGGCTTTTCTCTCAACGGCTCAGGAAGGAGCTGTGTCAAGACCGGGATTTACTTGGCTGATTCTTCTGCCTTGCTCTTTTTTACGTTGTCGTTTTATGTTAATTCTATTTTTTTTTTTTTTAATCTGGGTGGATGGATTTTGTATTCCATGCCGTGAGTTTCCGCTAACAAGAACTGTGTACAGTGAGAGAGCTTTAGACAGGCACGCTTTGTTTTTTTACTCGTGTGGCTTGTATTTTTTTTTTTTTTTATTAATCTTGGAAGAAAATAGTTTGTTTTGGAAATATCGTAGTCGCTGACTCGAAAAATGTTTATTTTTGAACTTAGAATCCAGGGTTTATGAGCTGGAATTATTATGGTAGTTCAATTGTTGGTTGGCAACTAATTTGAATAATAATTTGATTATGTAATTATCTTAAATGTTCTGATTTTAGAAAGGTTTAGAGTTTATTAGTAGAAGTATTTTCAAAAGATGCTAGATAACTGACAAAGAACATGTGGTTGTTGGAGATTGGGTAGAGAGATGTACTGTGCGTGCACGTAATCACTGATTATCGATATTAATAAAACGACTTTTTACATGTTGATGATAGCTGTAATGCACTTGTTCGAGTCCTTTAAGCTTATTTGGCATTAAATCAGGGTTTGGTAAGACTTATGGAGCTAGTTATTGGCATTAATTATTAGAAAATATTAGCTGACTTACACAACAATAGCGTAATTTATGAAAGGTTGTTGTGTTACACGAGCTCACTTCCCTCAACATTATTCAATAGTTTAAATGTGTTCCTACCACACACTTTTCCCAATTTTATAATTTGTTAGCGAGCTCACTTCCCTCAGCATTATTCAATAGTTTAAAGGGTACCATCTGCAGTTGGCATAGAAGCTTTAGTCCCTACCAAATTATAAAATTGGGAAAAGTGTGTGGTAGGAACACATTTGGATTGTTGTGCATGCAAATGCATGGGTCCAGCTTATTCCTTAGTGGCAAATGGATTTAAAGGGACCATTTGGGATTTAAACCAAAAAAAAAAAATTTACTCACTGAAAGCCAAAAATGAGAGAAAGGAAGGTAGTCAAAAAGTTCACAGATGCATGTGGCTACATCGAATTAGCTAAGAGCTAATGCTAATGTGCGGAAATTGGAATAAGACTCAATTTGTCATTGTACTTATTGGAGAAGTTTAATTTAATTAATTTTTAATTTTTGATTCAATTTAATCTATAAATTTTAATTTATGCTCAAATTAACTTAATTAATAAAAATATTATTTTTTAATATTAAAATATAATATAAAAATAATTTATTTAATATTTTAATTATACAAATTATACAATATAAAAATAATATTTTCATATTATTTTTAAAATATTTAATTATTTTGTTTAAATAATATTCAAAAATAATTTTGTTAATATTAAAATATTATTTTTATATTGTATAATTAATTAATTAATTAATTTGTTTATATATCAAATAATTTATTTAAATAAATTATTTAATATTTAATTATTTTTTAGTATTAAAATATTATTTTTATATTGTATAATTAATTAAATAAAAATACTATTTTTATTCTTTAACATTATTAATTGGAATAGTAATAATTTTTAATTTTAATTAATTATATGAAAAATATAAAAATATTTTTTTATATTTTCAGTTTAATTAATAATATTAAATAATAAAAATAATATTTTTATTTTTATTAATTAATTATATGATATAAAAATAATATTTTAATATTTAAAAAAATAATTAAATATTTTAATTAATTAAATTAATTTGAGTATAAATTAAAATTTATAAATTAGATTAAATTAAAAATTAAAAATAAATTAAATTAAATTTCCTCAAAGGATAAATTAAACCTTATTCCGTGCAGAAATTACAGTTGTAAAAATGGGACCATACACTACCATACAAAACGTCAGGTTTGGAGCGTTGTTGGCAACGGCACCAACAAATAAACACTGAGAGAAAGAGAGAGAGAGAGAGAGAGAGAGAGACTGAGGACTGTGGGGGGACTGGGCTCCGCTCGGGAGCAGGCAAAGATTAGGAGTCACGCTCACGTCTTGAAGGGAGTCTTTCCTCTGAAGCAAAAGCGTGGCAGCTTTGTTTTCGGAAATGATCCAGGGATAAATTTTAATAATTATTTTTAAATTTATATAAATATAATATTATAATTTTTTAAAATTAAAATATAATATAAAATTTTTAAATTTTATATAATAAAATTTTTTTAATTTTTAATTATTAATGTTTCAGTTAAAAATTAACGTGAATAATTTTTATATGGTATTTAATTAATATTTATCTCTTCTTTTTTATATAAAGTAGAAAATTATTTTTATTATATATAAAAAAAATTTTTATTTATAGAGAAAAAAATAATTTAATTTATATATAATTTGAGAGATAAAAAAAAATTAATTAATTTTTATGTTGAAACTATTTAAATTTGTATCTAATTAAAAAATTAATGATTAGAGACTAAAAAATTTTATTATATAAAATATAAAAATTAATAAAATCTTATATTATAATTTTAAATTAAGAGATTATAATATTATAATTAGATAAATTTAAAACTATCGGTAAAATTCGCTCAACGAATGAGAGAGGAGCGAAACATTGCTCAGATGGGTTGAGTGTCCGTATGCGACCCATGAGCCATGACGTGCCTAAATGTGCCCACCCAATGTAGACCAAAATTACCCAACTAAGATATTTTGTAACCGGAGCTGGTGCTCCTATCAGTATTCACTACCTGGTCAGCTGGCCCCATTCATTGCAATGAAAAGTGCAGAAATATGGCCCTACGTTTCACAAACTCTTTTTCTGTATTTCTTAATTAAATTTTGATTTCATACTTACAGCAGTTTTTTTAACTATTATGATGTGTTTATACTGTGCAGCATGATATTACAAGTTATTAGTGTTGGATTAATTATATTTTTCTATTATTTAATTGTTTGTTTATTTTTTTTATTTTGCTTTAATTATTAATATGCTTTGACTTCATCTAATTTCAATATCTCTTACTCCATATATTATTTGTTATTAATTATATTTAATTAAATTTTTATTTTTAAATTTTTTATTTCAGCATTGGAGAAATTATTTGATTTCCAAAGTCAAGGGTGTTAGATGAAACCAAAATGAAGAGTCTTGTTTATGCAGGCTCTGCATGCCAATCAAAAGATTTTATTTTGAGAAATACAGTCGGATTAGTATTAGATGATTAGGATTATATTTAGGGGTGAACATTATTCAATTTAAATTGAATAAATTAAATTAAATTATTTTAATTTAATAATTCGATTCGATTTTTAAGATAATTCGATTCGATTTGATTCAATTTTATATTATAAAAATTTTAGTTATTTCTATTCGATTCAGTTTTAAAGATAAAAAAAATTAGTTAAATAGAACCAAATTGAATTATTTTATTGAGTTTTAAATTGATTTATTTTTATGGAGAATTAATGAATTATATGTAATTATATATATATAAATTATTTAATTTTATTAACTAATGGTTATTAGTTTTAAATTAAGATCAAAATTATATTAAATAACTTAAAAATCAAGTCTAAATTAAAAAATTAATTAAAAATCAAAATTAATTAATTTGAATCGAACCGAATTGAAATAGAACGATTCGGTTCAATTCGATTTTTCATCAATTTCAATTCATTTCAGTTTCTAAAATGTTTCTAAAATATGTAATTAAATTTTTATGATTTAATTCAGTTCGATTCGATTTAAACCAATTACGCACCACTAATTATATTGTGGTTTAAGAACATAATGGGATTCAGCAAAACTTTTTTGCTAGGGGTTTCGTTTTGGCCGGTTCAAATTAACGACGATGACAAATATTAATTATTCCAAATTATTGATAACTATTGCGACAAATTTTCTATTAGGCTTGGCTGCTTCTTTTTCTTCTTATTATTATTATTATTTATAAAATCTCGTAAAATTTTTGAATAATTTCGATGCTGATTTTTTTCCCACTCCGTGTCGGCAGCTGGCTATTTTTCGCTAGTTCTTGGACGCTGGATTTGGAAAGCCATTAAAAGGCAAAATTGTTATTTATTTTTTTTATTTTAATAAAATTAATTATTTAATTTTATAGAGATAAATTAATTTTATTAAAATAAAAAAATTAAATAGTAATTTAATCAATATAAATTAATAAAAAAATTAATGAAAGAGTTAAATAATTTAATAAAATAAAATATAAAAATTAAATAATATATTTTTTAAAATATAAAATTAAATATTAAAATATTAAAATTAAATAATATGTTTTTTAAAATAAAAGGTTAAGTAATTACTTTACGTGAAATATAAAATATAGAGACAAATTTACCCTTATGAAGTACGTGGGAATAGGGAGACGATAAAACAAACGACGCAGGTTAATAAGGATGACTAAATTTTGTCGTGGAGGGCAGAATCGCAGAGAAGCGCGGCGGAGACAAGAGAGGAGGAAAAGGAGGAGAAAATGAAGGCGTTGGGATGGTGGCTGATGCTAGTGGGTTCTCTTCGATTAGCTTCCGTATGGTTCGGTTTCTTCGACATTTGGGCTCTTAGGCTCGCTGTCTTCTCCAAGACCACCAGTAAGCTTTTTCTTCTCTCCTTACTCAAAAAATCTCTCCTAGTTTCTTCTTCGACATTTGGGCTCTTAGGCTGCCTGCATCCCGATGTTACTTATGCTTTGTTTAGTGCAATATAGGAAAAATAAATTTTTAAAGAGGGGTTTGGCCTTTCTTGGTTGCAGTTTCAGAAGTTATTTCGTGCTTGTAATAGATGAATTTGTTTCAGTTTATGATTTTAAAACGAAACCCAATTCACTATTTTGATATTGCTTCATCAAAGAATTGATTTTTATACATACCTTTTATCGAAAATTTCAAGAATAGATCATGGCATGTGTTTGAACTTTTCTGATTTTTTTAGGAGTTAAAATTTATATTTCGGATTTGCCTTTTTGTCTCTTCCTTGGATTTTATATTGATGATGGGCTTTTCTTAAGGTGGAAGCTGGAAGATTTGCCTTTTAAATCGGTCTTGGTTAGAGAGAAGTGTTGCTGTGTTTTAAAGGTTGTGAGAATTGATAATTTATATTAATTACTTTTAGTGAAAGTGTCTGAACAATAATGGATTTGAATACAATTAGTAAGTTGCTCTTAATTCGAGGAGAAGACCCGAGTAAAATATGGAATAATCCTTCTTACAAGGAAAATAATAAGGGCGATAAATTTGAGAAGAAGATAGTCGATTTTGAGTTCAGTGGACAAGAAAGATTGGCATGTTGGAGTTTGGTCGACTTTACAGGAAAAATAGCAAGTTTAGCACAAGATGGATTTGTTTCCAGATGCTTGCAACATAACGATTTTGCATTAATGTATATGTGATTGCGTTTTCTGAAATGAAAGATTCTGTTACGAGTACAGGAAGCAACTATAATCTCTTGATCCAATAGTTTAGTAATATGGAAATTTTGATTTTAATAAGAGGGACACACCTAAAAATGTCCATAGAATAACGTATATCAACAACTTTAATAGGGGGAATGAATTCATCAAGAAGATAGTTAAGGTGTACTGTTAAGAAAGATATAGATTTATAAAATTTGAGTATACGGCTATGCAATGAGTTTGCTTGGCATTATGTGAATTTGTCCCCAGGACTTGCGTGCATGTATGAGCAGTCGTTTATTTCAAGGGAAAGGTTCTGCTCTAAGTAAAGGATGCAAGGCAAGGGTGGCTTCCATAGTTTTTATGCATTTGTTCAATAATGGTCAATACATAACTGTCGCACTTGCCTCCTATATGGTTTCCTCATATGCAACCTCAGGAACAATATGCTTTTATGGTGCTTGATTTTTAAATTCAGTCTGCATTTGAAGAGTATGTTAAAACTCAGATCTCCCCGTCCATACCTGTAGGAGTGTGCATTCTTCTGTTACAAGTGAATCAAACCGATAAAATTTGGCTATTTGGTTATTAATTCTTAAATTTTTGGTTTGATTACCTCAAAAATGGTAAGTAGAATAACTGATGGGTAGAACATTTCTGTTATCTATTAAAAGATGTTCTCCCTTTCCTTATTTTCCTCAGTTGCTTTTCTTAACCATACTACTGTAATTGTTAGGCCTTTTCTCTGCCTTTGGCTACATCTGCTTTGAATTTACATAAATCACATTTTGAGGAAGGAGATAGTATACAAACTCTGGCCCTAAAACAATAGTTAGCAATGAATTACAAATTGGATGGAAGGTTAAAATCAACAACTTAGTCTGTGATTTTCTATCATACAAAGATGGGTAGCAACATGCCTTTCTTAATTGCTGGCTAATTAAGAAAACTGTCATACTACCATTGGTGATTACAATTTCTTGTACTTCCTTACTTTGAATGTGTTTTGGGATCAACCTAATTATATCTGTTCCATATGATGCATTTTTCTCATTGATGCTGAATTTTGACAAATAAAATTGCATTGCCACGAAAAAAAAAAAATGGTAAAAACGATGACGTGCAACAATGGCAAATATAATACAGGGAAAGATGAATAGATGCCTTTTTTTTTTTCCTTTCATTGTTGATTTTTTTTTAATATTGATACTATTTTAAATGAGAAAAAGGTCATTTTCATTTGTTGTAATTGTTGATGATTATGATTCTTCTTTCTCTCTCTCTCTCTCTCTCTCTGTCTTCTCTTGTTTGCTTACTATCATGCAGTGACTGAAGTTCATGGGAGGACATTTGGAGTTTGGACACTGCTGACTTGCACTCTTTGCTTTCTTTGTGCTTTCAATCTTGATAATAAGCCACTTTATTTGGCGACCTTTTTATCTTTCATGTATGCTTTTGGACACTTCTTGACTGAATACCTAATATATCAAACAATGGCCATTGGAAATTTGACAACTGTGGGCATCTTCGCAGGTAATTGTATTTCTTACTAGACCTCAAGTTCATTCCGAGTTTCTTTTACTTTTATCACTACTTTTTCCACTGAATTTGGATTGAAGGTGCTATATTTCTTTTCCTTGTTCATCTTTTCTGGTCCTTGAATTTTGCATCTACTTTTATTTTAATCCTTAAGAGGCTGTTATAAACTGTTATGGAGTTCTCAAATTTAAGCAACTTTATTCCTTAAGTTAATCTATAATAGCAATAAGTGTGATGCATGAAACGTTAGAAACTAATTTGGTGTTCCATGTTAAATTTCAGGGGCAGCAGTAATTATATTAACAACTAGATAATAGAGGGATTAGAGTGTAAACAATTTTAATCTATATCATCCCTAATCCCAGGGAACTTTGTAGCTTACCTTTTTCTGTTATCTTGTTTGTGATTTTTTTTTTTTTTTTCTACTTTAAAATCGTTATTTCCAGCCAGGTTGTTGAAGTTCATATGGTTTAATTGTTTAGAATTGTCATGTTTCTTTTGGAAATGGATTTCCTATAACTTTATGAAGACCACTAGAAAGTTAATCTATTTTTTTTTTCCTATCAGGTACATCTATAGTTTGGATGTTGATTCAGTGGAATGCACATCAAAAGAGCCACACCAAGCGTTCTTGAAAACGGAATGATGAGTCACCAAATGTCTAGTTCTTCTCTTTTTCCTGCTGATCTCAATGGATATTTCCTTTCTAGCATGTAGCTTCTAACTTAGATTTTGTTCTGCTGGTTAACATTGCAAAGTTTTGGCTGCTATCTAAAGTTGTTTAGAATCTGATATTTCTCTCAACCTCTGTGATTCTTTTACTCGATGTTTGTTTCCTTATGAAGTTCAGCCTGCTGGAGCTAGTGTTTTTCAGAAAAATCCAATAAAAGAAATTATGGAAGTTAAGATTTATAATTTTGGCAAAGCTTACGAGTTCACTTAAATTTGATATCCAAGTTGATCTCTGGGCAGAGGAGCTTCAACCAATCCTAATGAAGCCAAACTTCCAGTGTGAACTCTGGAACCCAGCTGCTTAATTTGGTTTCATTTTAGCCAATCATTTTGGTTGGATTTTATGCCTGCCAACAATTTATCGGGTAAATTGCAATGTATTAAAATTGCAGTGTCTGTCCTTTAAATTTTGGGTGGTGTTTCATTCCGTCTTTAATTTTGAAATCTCATGAAAATCCTTAAATTTTAATTTTGTTACACAAAAATGCTTTTATCGTAACTGGTTAACTGCAGGTTCTTCCTCTTGCAGGAGTTGAGTCTTGGCTCCCTACCTAATATTCACACGTCAGGGAAAACAATGATCAATCCCATGCAGTAATTTTTTTACTCTGAAAGCAGCAAACAAGGAGGAGAGAAGAAATAGAAAAAATGATTTTTTCAAAATATTTTTTTAATTTTAGTGATACAACTAATTCACATTAATTCGATTGATTTGCCAACTTCTACACTATCCATCGCTAGTTTTGGTGCATTTATCCTGGCATTAATGGACTTGAATCATAAAAAGGAGCATATATATGTACAATTACACCGCTACAGGCAAACTCTAAAAATGTCGAAGGACTTGAAATCTCAACACCCCCAAGTGGGTGAACCTATAACATGATCGTTTAAGATGTGTCATTCTGCTTCATCTACATTTCTTCATTATCTCTAGTCCTTCTCTATCCTTTGGGTAGAATTAGGACTTGTGCAAGTCAAAGTACTCATTTTTGTAAAACATATATCCTCACTAATTGTCATTGATGCTGAGCTTTTTCTCTGCAGTCTCCGCTCTTTCATTTGCAACAGATTCTGAACCCTCATTAGCAGCAGTGCCATTATTCTTGTTGAGGTTTGTAAAAGCATTGTTTCCCTCTGGTACTCCAGCAGCATCACGTTTCATAATCTGTTCAGTTACCATAGACTTGGAAATGGTGGCTACCCCAGAATCAATTGATTTTGAATTAAATTTAACTTTTGGTTTCTCATTTGCCACTGCCTCAGCAAGTGAACTACAATCTGAGCCAGCATATGAATTGGCTGAAATAAACTCATCACCTTTTTCTTCACTAGATACAATTCCACCATCACTTGGTCCAATTATTACTTTTATCTTTCTCAGACCTGCAATCTGAAATTCAGAGCTTAGCGTTTGGGTGTTGTGTACCACAGAACTGGAAGCATCATCACCCTTGTAATGTTCCTCTCTTGCCTCCCGAGAATTCTTTTCACCTTCATTTTGGGCTTGATGATTTATTGAACCAAAATCCTCAAGTTGATCGCCCATCTCTTCACTATCTTGCTCTTCATTTCCCACATCCCTCTCCCTATCATCCACATCAATGAGATCTTCTACTTCCTCAGATTCTTCCTCTTCTGCTCTCTCTTGATCATGTCCATCTATTTCATCATCTCCACCACCTCTTCCATCATCGTCAATGTCATCAGCTTTAAGCTCTTCAATATCTTCTTCCAATTCTGCTTTATCACCTCGACTTTCACCCTCCAAAGTTGCTTCATCAACTCGAGGAAGGAGGTCCTTCCGCCCAAGTTTTATAATTTCATGCTCACTTTGCACCTTTTCTAGTATGTTTCCAGTGCTATCATCATATGCCTTTTTCTTATCATAGGAGTGCTTGAGTTGGTTAAGCAGCCAAATGCAAATGGCAAGTAACAAACATATCTGAAGAAAATGCTTCACTTTAAAGCCTTTAGACCTCTGGTTTCTACTAGGTGATTGCTTCAACATACTCGACTCTTACAATGGGTGTACCCCTTTCAATTATCTGCAGCAATTGCTTATTCCAATCTGTGGGTGGAAACAAAAACCAGAACAAAATAATCAGAAAAGAAATTTGCCACCGTAAGCCAACCATATATCCTCCATAGGCAAAATTAATGTTTGTCTGGGCTCAAGATGACCAAACAAGGAACAAACATTGCATATGGGCAATAACATATCATTCAATGTTAAGAGAAGTTTAGATAAAAAAGAAGACAGTGTCACAGTATTTTAAGGCCTCTTCGGTTGAAATTGTGTTTGAAAAAATTACATTTTTAAATATGCTAAATATGCTAGTTAGAAAATATTAAAAAATAATTAAAATTTAAATTTTATAAATTTTAGTCATTTTTAAACTGTTTTCTTCAATAATATTTAAAATAGTATTTTATTCAAAAAAATAATTTTAACCTTTAAAACTCAACCAAAAATTTCTTTTAGCTATATAACGAAACAATGTATCAACATAACCAATATGTCCCGTAAGGAAAAAAGTAAGCATAATAGTTATAAAAATCCCATGGTTGCTAATAGAAAACTACATCCAATTATATAAACATACAGATATAATCAAGTTCAAATGTATCCAGGAGCTGAATTCAAAACTAGAAGTAATAAATAAGTGACACAAGAGATTGAGCTGCGACTAGAATCAAGGGACCGCCATTACCTTTCCAAGCACAAAAACTGAAAGTATTAACCCGTTCCCATGTTGATGTATAATCAAACAGATAAAGGACACAAGCCATAATTCGTAAAGGAGACTAAAAGTGCAAAAAACAAAAGCAAACGAGATTAAATTAAACAGATTTCCATGTGAATAGAACAACAAATCCAATTAAAATCATAAAATGCAACGAATCCCAACAGGATCATTGAACAAAGAAAGCATATTACAAGAAAGCGCTATACATAGAAGGACAAGCAATATCAGTGAAAGAAGAAGGGGGTACCAGTGAGTAAGCTGAGCTGCAGATCCGTAAATATGAAATGAAAAGGGGAAAGAAATAATCTTTAAGGTAATTTACGAAATGGGTATTAGTGTGGATGCTATATAGAATACAGGTAAAGAAATATTAGTCTCCCAGAGCAAGAAGTTGTAAATGGGTTCTGCTCCAGTGAAATGGCTAGCAAAAGAGGACATAACCACCTGGCTGAGAATGGAAGGAGGAGGAGAGAAGGTGGTTAAGGGGCGTGACTATGAGAATGAGAGCATCGTTTCTGTGTGTGAGAGACAGAGTGTGAGAGTAGCTCCAAAAACGCCCACCACAAGGGACACAGCTTACGTGTACCTGAGACACAGAAATGTCGGCATTGATTTCTGTACTGCTTCGCCTCGATTTAATTGCCTGTTTTAATCCATCGCAACGACGTCGTTTCTTCTAGGCATCGTCGCATTTGTACTCGATTTGTTTAGGTCATGGAGAATGATATTAGATTTAATAATATTAGATTTTTCCTTTAAATTTTAGTTAAAATTTTTAATAAAAAAATGTCTCTGTAAATTCTCTTTTAAAGTCTCAAAGCAAAAAATAATTTAATCACTTGATGAAATTAAATTTTAGTTTTTTTTTAAATAATAATACTATTAATGTGTGAAACTTAGGGGTGAGTAATCGGTTCAAATCGAATCGAATCGAACCGAATAAATTATCAATTAAAAATCAAATATTTTTTTTATCGAATCGAACGAAAAAAAATTAAAAAAAAAAAAAATTAAACCGAACGCTTTTTTTTTCGGATTTTTATTTATGATGATTTGATTTTGATTTTTTTTTTTTTTTTTTTTTTTTTTTTTTTTTTTTTTTTTTATTTGGTTTTTTTTGAACCTAATAACCATTAATCAATGAAATTAAATAATTAATATATATATAATTAAATATAATTCATAAATTTTCCATAAAAAAAAATTATTCAAAAAATTCGATTGATTTTTTTAGTTCGATTTTGATATATAAATCTTATTTTTTCGATTTTTTTTTTTTTTTTCAACCGAACGAACGAAAATAAAAAAATTTTTTTAAAAAAAAAAAAAAAAGAAAAAAAAAAAACTTTTAAAAACCGACCAAATGAATTGATTAATATTTTTTTTTTTTTTTTTTTTTTTTTGGTATAGTGCTCAGCCCTAGTGAAACTTATTCAATGTACATCCATAATGGATCAAGGAGCAAAAGGTGAAGTAGATAATAATAATAATAATAATAATAATAATAATAATAATAATGTTAAGAAAGTGAATTTTGACTCTCTTGTCCCCACCAAATCCATTATCTTCATTCTGCCGACATTATTGTCCAGCGTAGGGTTTGATGGAATGAGATTTTATGGAATAGAATTAGCTCCCATGTTGGCTTGGTTAATACTTAAAACTCAGAAATTTTATATTTTTAATAAATTATTTTAATATTCTCAAATATAACTTTATTGTTGAAAATTTTTTATATAAATAATTAATTAAATATAAAATGATTTATGAACATATTTATAAATTTTTCATGTATTGTATTTTAAATAAATAAAATTTAAATGTTATGTAAAATTATTAAAATTATAAATTATTAACAAAAATAATAATAATATCATTTGCTTTTTCTTCCAATACTGTCTATCTAATCTATACAGAAAAGATGTGGCAAGAGAAAGCAACCAAACAGGAGTATGCCGTCTACCAACCATCAAATAATATTTGATTGCAGGAGGCTGAACTTAGAAAGAGAGGGAACTGGTGGAGGAAGGAAGCAGACAGTATAGATAAACCTCCATATTTATTGCGAATATTAGTATTGTTGCTTCCCCGTATTTCTCCAGAGCCACACATAAATGAGAGAGAGAGAGAGAGAGAGAGAGAGAGGTGCATTTAATATTTCTACCACTGCCATGCAGTCGACCTCCTTCAGCATCAGGCCCACAATATCAAATGTAAAGCCCGTGCATTGTCCCCCAGTGCCATCATGTTCAAGGCCAGGGAATTTTCTTACCCTGTAGTGTTTGCTAGTTTTCCACTTGGGAGTTCATCGGTTTCCTCTTTTCTTTCTTGATATATTGTAAGATTAATTATCTCGCTGATGGGGACTATTAACAACAAATTTTCCAAGAAAGAGCATGCAGGTGGGTTCCCACCGGATTCTCAAAATCTGATTAATAATTAATGGTAAGACACGAAACAAAAGTAGGTTTGCAAAATCATGAAAGGGAAGTATGAGATGATGATGATGATCCCAAGTGGGGTTTAGGGTTTTTGGTTTTGTTAATTTGTCCCTTCGAGGTGGGCAGGCTTTCTGGTGCGTTAATCTTGTGAGATACGAAAACAGAGCTTTCTTTTTCTGACGTACTTGATTCACTCACATTTCTTTATCTCACATATAAACGCCCTAATGTCGTCACTCATCATCGATTTTCACATCCCACAGAAAATCAATGAAAAGAACAAGAAAAAAAAAAAACACTAAATTCCATATCCTCTCTTTCTGATTTGATTATGGAATTTGAAAAATCAAGAAAGCAACAAAATGGTCGGATCAAGCTTCGTGAATAAAGAACCTTAGAACATTACAGGGATATAGAATTTGCACAAGAAAGATAAAGGATTTATAAGAAGAAAAAATTTATTTCAGGCATGGCAAAAGTAAACAAAACAAGAAACAGATTAAAAAAAACGGAAACTCTCTGCAAAGGATATTTTAATCTATAGCTGTAAGAGGGTCAAGGCGAGGAACTATAAAATTAATTCACATATCCCCATTTCAAAAAGGTGATTCTTTGACCAGAATACAAATATTTTCCCTTCAATCAAGGATTGAAGATCAGGTTGTCACACTTGCACTTCCAGCTCATGGGCTTGTAATTGGAGACATCATCACCTCTAGAGTATGCGATATTGGAAATCGCAGCAGTAGATAAATGACTTCTGCTGTGGCTATGGACTTGTGTTGTTACTGGGATTGCACTGCCTCGCAGTGCCCGCAAGAGCTGCACCTTCTCTCACACCTGGGTGGTGTTGACCCAATTACCTGAGTTCTCATCACCAGCGCCTTCTCATCTTCTCCTTCTCTCTGTTTATATAGCGTGGCAACTATTTCAAATTCAACCAAATATATACTAGAAGCTCAAGAGTACAACAAGAACCACAGATTATATGCTCTCTTACCTGTGCAGCGTCTAGTAGCTTGGTGGTTGTTCGTCCTGAAACAAAAAGAAAGTGGCCATAGTTCAATTCAGTAATGTCTTCTTTAGCTGCCATGTTAGCTAGTTTATTGAAATTTAAAATGGGATGTACTTACCTTCAGCTACAAAACTCAGAAGGATGGAGCTTAAAAGCAAGAGAAACAGGAAGGGAATGATTAGGTGTCTATTTCTGTTGGAACAGTAGCAAAATTGAGCACTGCCCATTTCCTGAGAGAGAGAGAGAGAGAGAGAGAGAGAGAGAGAGAGAGAGAGGATGTCGTTTGAGAGCAGAGCCTTCAGAATTAGGAGATGGAGATATTAAGATAGAGAAATTAATATAAAAAGATTAAAATTGAATGAGTTCTGGGCTTCTGGCACTGGAAAAATGGAACTGAATCTGAATCCTGAAAAGTGTACCATGAAAGGTTCAGCCTTTGATTGCCACCTCCACAATGCAAAAAGATGACTCAGTTCTTAAACCTCCCTCTCTTTCTGTCTCTCTCTCGCTCTGTGTCTGAAGGATTGAACGTGTAACGCAAAAAGAGTATTGCAGCCAGGCTAGAAGATAGAAAAGAAACGTGGAGGACCTCACAGAAAAGGGAAGGACCTCAACCTCGATTCCTGAGCAAGCAGAAAACCAAGGTATCCATCTCTGCAAAAAAGAACTCGACTAGTACAATACTATTCCAAAGCAGCTCTGCAGCAGAAGCAGAGAACGAAGCAAGAAAAGAGAAAGGAAGCGAGAAAATGAATCAGTGAAACAACACAAACACACACAGCGACAAAAACCCAAAAGCCAAAACAAATACCAAACGATAAAGAAGAGTTTTTTTTTTTTTTCCTATAAAAAGAGACATGCAAGAATATCAGAGCGGTGATGGTGTGGGTTATTTTTACAGATTTTCGTTTTTCTTTTAACTTCTTGCTTTCATTTTGTCTCCCTTAGCGGGGTTGGAATTTGAACAGTTTCAATTTGACACGCCAAGTACCTTTCTCCTGTATCTTGTGAAGAGCATGAATATATAGTTCCCAAAGAGGATTCTATTTGAGGGTAGGCATGTAGAGTGTATAGACCATGTTAAGAACGATCTGCAATATCTGAAAATGGTGTTCGGTGTGGTCTTTATCTTTTACTTGCAACTTCACGCACAGCCCTTTGCGGAAGAGAGCCGCAAAATCCTTTAATTCATACTCTCTGTCTAACCCGGCTTCAACTTGTAACTTCCAAGTTTCAAAATGGCAAGAAATCAGCGTCACATTGGATGTCAATACACTGTGCTATTAGCCTTGCCACTCCTGTGACTACCATGCACAAACGTGGGTGCACAACTATATGCTACAGTTAGTAGATAACATTATAAACTTGGGAAAAATAACCACTTGGTGTGGCAATTTACATTAAGAGATTGAGCAGTTGCCGGTGGACTAAACATTGTTTTGTACTATTAGTTTCTTTGGCTGCATGCCAAGTGTCCCCATGGTTCCCATCATCCAAATGGGACCATAGTTTGGATTTATGACAGCGCATCCTGGACCCTGTTTGCAGTGACTAGGAAATACCAGGGACCAAACAACAGCACAGGGATCAGTGCACCTTCGAAATAATGACTGGCCTGAGATAGAAACTTTGCACATGCCAAAACTGGGGTTCTGCATTCTGATCCCCCAAAAGGTCACCTCCCACTCCAAGGCTGTTTATTAACGCTACTGGGTTGGGCCCAATTGGGCTGTGCAAGTTAAAATTTCAACTGAGACTACATTCAATGACCTTTTCAAGAGGCCGAAACAGGTTATGGACACCCAAATTGTGTGGACTTGTAAAGTGGAAAAGGTCGGGTATTGATTCACGCCTATATACTTGGGCCATTATATGAGTAACTAGCAAATTACTATGATTTGCACTTGATTATTATTATATTTTATTATTTTTTTAATATTTATTTTAAATATATTCTAAAATCAATTTTATATATCAATTAAGTTTCTTTTAAAAATAATTTTAAAGTATAAATTTTAAATTTTTAAATTGAGTGAAAGAAATAATAATGAAATAGCATTCATAAATTGTAAAATTAAATATTTAAAAATGTTATTTTCTCAAATTTTATTTTTTATAGATTTAAATTTTTATGCTTTATGTGATAATTAATATTTATTTATATTTTTAATTTAAATTATTCTATTATTTAAATATATATGAACATATTTAATAAATATTATTTTATTTTTTAATTAATTACACCATATTTTATTTTTATGAATGACTTTATCTATATCAAAATTATATTAACTAAAAATGGTATGTGCTAAATTTATAAAGAAGAAAAAAATGATATTAACCATTATTATGTGAAATGTAAAAAGATAATAAAATAATGATTAATTTTTAATTTTCTCTTGAAAAAGAAAAGTTAAATTTAAATTAATTTTGGGTTAATTATAATATATAATAATTCTTATAAATATATGAAATTAATTTTTTCTATTAATACAGGTAAGAAAAATAATTTAAAAAATTAAATAAGACATTTTTTATATAATCAATTCTGTATGTAAAACAATTAAAGAAAATACTTTCTTTACAAGTAAAAATTAATTTATTAAATAAAGAAGAAAAATGAAATTAGCTAAAAATAGTTCAGGAAATTCCTTTTAAAATGGGGGAAATTAATTTATTGTTTAAGAAAGAAAACAAAATCTGTTAAGAATAAAAGAAAATCAGCTAAGAATTAATTGAGGAAATTCTATTAAACGGGGAGAAATTAATTTATAAATTAAAAAAGGAAAGAAAATTAATTAAGAATTAGTTGAAGAATTTCTATTAAAATGGGGGAAATTAATTATCAGCTAAAAATTATTTGAAGAATTTCCTATTAAAAAGAGTAAAAATTAATTTATTTATAAAATTAATTTATTTATAAAAAAAAGGAAAATTAATTAAAAAATAATTAAGCAATTTTCTATAAATGTGAGTAAAGATTTTTCCTTAATTGTTATGTAAAGTAACTCGTTATTGTATTCAATATTAACGTAAAATAATAAGTCGATAATAAATTAATACATAAATTATGATAAATAATTATAATTATATTTTAAAAAAATTCCTAATTATGAGGCTCATTATTATTTTATGAAATCCATTTATATATGTACATATGCTTTATTATTAAATCATTTTATATAAATTATATTATATAAAATTACTGTAATATAATGTAATTTATCCACATTATATATCGCCACATGGAAATTTGACGCACACGAGAATAAAAAGAATAATGAATTTTTCTTATTAATTAATTTAACAGAAGAATTTTTGCTAGTGCCTGGAGTTCCTATAACGCCTCCGTTCGAAAACAATTCCTCCTGCTTCCTCTTCTTCTCTGTTTTAAATTTCCTTCTTTACCCGTGGGCGTTCACCAGCATAAACCAGGCCCAGCGAAATTTAACTTCTGACCTCACACAATGAGGTCACTGCACTTTCGCTTCAGTATGCAATTAATTGAATGGGCCATCGGCCGAGAAAAGCACCGACTTAAGTGTTACTACAACCATTATGCACCTTCTATAGGAGAAAGTTGTCAACCATGTGTTGGATCACGTCAGCTCCATCAGAATGTACACAGTAGCTTCTTACCTGATCACCAAAAAGAAAATAAACAATCAATGTTAGAGCACCAAATCCTAAGAGGTGGCCTTTTTATATAGTATACCGTTAGTTTAAGCAAATCTGGGAATAATAATCCCCTTCAACTTATGTTCTCGGAACTTTGCCTGCTAAGGAAAAGAAAACTCTACCAGAATAGTATTGTGTGCGAGCATTCTTTGTTTGAATCCGTTGAATTTAACATCAACCCGTTCCCAGTTCACTTTCGTCAAAGCTCGGATCATTTCCTCTACAGGGATTGCAAAATTATTAGATCATTATTAAAAAGTAGTTGGAAGTCTACTGTCAGTAAGATAACATGGGAGTGAAAGATTAATAAAGATCTGTCAAATTGATCTCATTATTCTCATCAAAGATCAGCTACGAATAGAAGTGCATTTAATATTATGAATAGGTTTTTTATGGTAAAGTTGTAAACAGAATCTACGTTCTTCATCTTTCTGTTCCATTGCCCTGTATTAGCACTGCTATCTTCTGAAGGCAACATGGAACCAGCCAAATCAAAGATTGTTGCAGTAGGATTCTGCAAGATCTTTGTTATTTAAAAACTAAAAAGTTCTTTTGGCTGCACTTGTGCCCAATGAAGAGTTGTCCATTGTTAAAATTCACAAATTCATTCACTAATCAGAACAGTCAGCCATAACATGAGAGAGACACAGCAAGTGGCAAAATTCATGCAAAATGGTAAGATGTACAGCCATGTCACACTATACTGATCAAGATAAAATCATTCTTGCAGGAAAGTTGCCATTCTGCTCGATAATCCATTAGCTGATCTCTCACAAAAACTTGTCCAGCGCCTCTAATCCTTTTCATCACAAAAATAACTGGAATTTTCTTCTGATACCTAGATAAACTCACAAGACCTAGAAGTAACTACCAAGTAATGTAGAGAAATAAACTTAATGCTGCCTTATATTTCTTATTAAGATGCTATTTAATTAATTAGCTTGAAGAGGCAACTACGTGGTATACCTTCCATATTAACAGACTTGCATCCATCAACTTTGGCATCCAAAGGGAATTCTTGCTGAGGGCCAGACGTTGTCGATGGTTCCACGTGCACTATATGTGGGTATTTCTCATCTCTTGAAAGATGTCGTCTCTGATAAGGCAAAAAACTTTTAAACAATCATAACAGAATTGTTAATACATAATTCAAAACTTCCTCAAGAAGCTGGAAAAGTACCTTTGGAAGCTCATTTTGCCGCCGTAAAGATGATGTGCTCCATCCTACAAGGTCTACAAGATGTCAAGTTGTCCATATAGACAGTATGAAAAATTACGAGGAATCTTTTCAGTGCTTAAAAAGGCCATATCTACTGGCTGAATATGTTCTTATATACTGCCTAAGCATCATAAATCTTGCATAAATGATAATGGCCTTTTTTTTTTACAACTAGGCATCTAAAAAAGACAAAGTTACTGATAATACTCAACTCAACTCAAAGTTACTGATAATAAATATTGTAATAGAGTAACAGGATACTGTCAAAACGTATATTTGCATAGGCAACATGACGCTCGAAGGACTGCAAAGCAGACCTGCAGAGACGAGAAAAGTTACGCAGGTAAATCCCTGGAACATTTGTGAACACAGCAAGTGTCAAAGTTTCAAAGATTATAAGCTGACACAACTCACATAAATTTAAGATCTTCAGAGTCGCTAACCATTTGAAGAAGAAGAGGAGGTTTTCCATTGTCACCATCAGTCAAGAACAGATGTTTTCCAGTTCTACCAAGAAACCATGAAATACGAGCGGCCACTTTTTCCATGGTGTAAGAGCCACAAAACAAGGGGACCTTAAAAAATGAAGCTCATAATTACCAACATGATTTGTACACAAACTATTACTTTTCCTTGCTAGTATAATGACTATAGTTCAAGTTAAATATAAATTTATTTCATCACCAGAATATCCCCCAGAAATTAACAGTATATTCATCAACTATTGCAGAAGGAAATTACAAACAATCTAATTTGAAAACTTATTCAATTGAAATAGAATCCAATGTTTAACGTGCAATGACAATGAAGAGAAACCAATATTTCAACTACAAACTTCAAAAAAGAAACTCTTCACCGTAAAAACGTCTGCAAAAAAATAAATGCATTACTTGTTTATGCCACCTTGAACCAAGATGTGGGGTAGCAAGGGTTATGAAATTCACTGGCTCCAATCCAGCAATTCTATTTTTGATTTTGTCTTCCATTCCCGTATCTCCATTGACATCACTTTTACAGTCTCCATTTCCTTGAGAAAGTTCCTTCGTGAGATCATGTCCATAGAGCTTAGCAATAGCATATCTTGCTACTAGCCCACCCAAAGAATGACCTATGAATGAAATCTTCTTAACAGAGGGGTGACGTTTTATCACTGATATAACCTGAAAGAAAGAACAATGTACTTTTACGTTGCTACCTTGGTGAGACAGCTTCAAATGGAAGGGACAATTTTCAAACATAAAGTGACGCCAGACAATGTTGTCCTACCAAACTGAAAGTATTTTGGTTCAGACGAAGTGTGGAAAAGAAATGTGGCAACTACATTTAAGGATTAAGTGAAGCAGTTTAATAATGGAGCCATAATATACCTCTTCTGCTAATCTTGCTCCCATTACGTCAACACCATCAAATGTCAATGTTCCAGAATTAGTTTTGCTGCCTGCATGAACATTAATTTTATGCAATTCATATTTGGCAGTAAAAAAAGTGCTTGCATTATCAAAGAATGACACCAAAGGCTGTCTGAATATATAAGTACCTAATTGGTTATTAGTATACAATTGTAAGCAAGAAATACTTCAAAAACAAATAAAGCATTTAATCAACCTCTAAGTTTTTGGGTTCTCAACAAGTTGACAACAAGATGTCAATTAGCTTGTTGCAATAGGAACACGAATCTAAGGCACACACACATGTAGAGAAAAGAAGAAATCAAATACACAAGATTTTATATGGTTTAGCTGTAAAGTCTATGAATGTGGGCAAGACATGAGAGAAAATTCCACTATGATGAAAAGAATAATTTACAATCGCTCAAAACTCTCCAAACTCTAATCCTAGTAGGGTTGTACAAAGTTTCTTTCATTATTTAATCAACAAGATGTTTCTTCTTTCAGTGTTTTTTTTTTTTCCCAACAGTAACTGTATCATAATCTCCAAGCTCATAGATATCTTGCACAAATTTTATGCAGAAGGTTAGCTTGTAATTAATGAGGAATTCAATTAGGCAAAATTAAGGCTCTATTCATGAAGGATATTGTTATACACAAGTATTTAAGTCCTGTGCATCTCCAGCATTTGAAGATTTACAATTATAACATGCCACACTTGTATTTATTATTTGAATTAAATAAACTAAAAGAGAAGTCATAAAACACTACAAGAATAAGATGATAAGTGAAGCATTAGCATTGCTTATATGAGTCATGTATCTGGTGGTCTATCACTTTCATTTCAAATTTATTGCTGCAAAGACTCTTAATTGTTGACATGTTCCAAACTGAAACAAATAAAATCAATTAAACTTAAAGAGGTAAATGCAAGATCTAACTAGGAACTATGTGCGCTAGGAGCTTCTACACTGTGAGTCAGCACAATAAAGGAGATCAGAGTAGTGAATTCAGTATACAAGAATTATCCAGTAGCCAAAGACATGACAAAGATAATAAGACTCACAGTAAACTATAACATCTCGGGGATATTTATTCAAGAACTGCTTGGCGGCGAATTTCCAATTCTCAGCGCTGCACATAATGCATAATTTGACCATTAATGAAACTCTAATAACAAAGTGGCTGCAAAACATTGACTAATAAGCTAATTTCGTGCATGCTCTTCAGTCTTCAAGCAACAAACAACGCAATTTGAAGTTACTAATCCACATTCTTTGAGATTATCAAAACATCATCCATTTATTTATATTCGAAAGAAAAAAAAAAAGAAACAAATCAGGAATGGACTAACCTGCCAATGATGCCATTAACCATTACAACCAGATGAGCCGGATTGGCCGGCTCTCCGATAGTATCCACCGCCGCATCAAAATTCCCTTCCTCATCCTGTTCAATCCTCAAGCATCCAATTTTCGGCAAATAGGAAGATTTAATCCTCAACTTCTTCTTCTTATTCTTCTTCCTCTCTTTCTCAATATTAATCCTGTTCTCATTCGTGTTCATCTCAGTCGACGCCGTCTCTGATCTTCCATTCGGAGCAGCAGCAGCAGCAGCGGCAGCAGCAGCGGCTTCTTGATTAGTTCGAGAACCGAGAGCTTCTTCCACCTTGAGAGAATCCATGGAAAGGTAGAGTAGAGACCCTTTTGGTTGGTATTAATATAGTTGGTCGGGGGCAAAGCGTGGGAGTCTCCATGAGGTGGGTACTTAGAAAGCGCCTTCTCGTTATCTGACGCGCATGATGTGCAGTTGAAGCAGTTATTGGCTTTTAATTGAGAAATGGGTCCCCTCAGCTGCAGCTACCGGCTACGATTTTGCAGCCTTCTTCCTTTGGCCCCACCTTATGGTTTTCCTAGAAAAGCCAGATGAGTTTTTCTTTTTCACCGCTGTGATGGCTCTTGAAGAGGGAGGAGTGTGTAAACGAAGTCAGCAGTTTTGAAAAGAGTTAGAAAATCTTGCTTCTAGAAAGGGACGGTCGCAATTCTCCTTATGAAAATTTCCTTCCTTCGCCGGCGGCCGCTGGCCAGGCTGGTTTTTTTTTTTTTTTTTAACTATTATCAAATACAAACGAGTCTATTGGATCAGAAAATGTTAGAAAGTTGCAGATTGGTCTAGAAAACCAAGCAGGTGCGTTTCAAGCTTCTCCAATTTTAAATTTTCAAATTACAGATTCAATGAAATCTTTACGGATTACGAGTTAAATTACGCGTCCCGTCTCAAAATAATAATAATTATTATGAAAAATTCTGATCAACACTCCATTATATAATTATATAATATATATAATTCTGATTAAATTCAGAATTAAAATCAATGAAAAAAAATGACGTTCAATTTAATTCGATTTCTTTTTTTATAAATATTAAATATTATTTTAAATACAGAATTCATTTAACATGAATCCAACAGTCCAATTTAATTCTGTCTTAACAATAACTTGATTTTAACTTGAAATTATACTGTTATCAAAAAAAAAAAAAACTTGAAATTATACCATGGCTAGGTATATATTTAATTAGAGTTAGTAAAATATTTTGCTAAAAGCATATTAAATTTATTTAAAAAATAAATAATTTGTATCACTTTTTTTTTTTTAAAAAAAAAAGGAAAATTCAAATGCCACATTCGGTCGGTCCAAAACAAATACTTTGCTTTCTAGATATTTTTCTTTTGTCATACTTTGCTTTTGAGATTTTGGTTGAGGCGAGTTGTTTATATATATATACATACGTGTGTGTATATATATATATATATATATATATACATATGCCCGGGAAACGTGTTCATAATTCCGTAACATTTGACGGATTATTTAGAATAAATCAAAGGAATCACGTGCCTCTAGAAGATATCAAATCATGTACCTGCCATAATCCCCCGTTTGAGAGTGTTTTATAGTGTATGGAGAGATTTTTTAAGATTTTAAATTTTTGAAAATTTTCAAATTCGTGATTTTTTAAAATATATTTTTAAATGCCTATAAACTTTTAAAAATAAAAGAGGTGATTTTTTATAAATTTAATAATTTAATTGAGTATTATTGACGCATTAAATTTTGATAGAAAATTTTTTATTGTAAAAATTAAAAATGAAAGAGTTTTAAAATTAAAAAGCTCGGAGAGACTAGCCAAAAAGATGAAAAGAATTGAATAAAAAAAAGTGAGAAATTAAATAGAAGATAATTTGACGAGGAGATCTAAAATTAGGTTGATTTCGAGTTAAGAATATTTTTTGTTTTAATATCTTTAAACGTATTAAAAAGGTTTATATTCTTCCCAAAAATAAAAAAATATAAAAAATTAAAAATTATTAAACTTTTTTACCTTAAAAATTAAAAATTTAATATTTAATTTTTATATTTCAATAAAAGTAATTATTTAATTTTTATATTTTAAAAAATATATTATTTAATATTTTATTAGTCAACAAATTTTAATGTTAGTTACATTATTATTTAACTTTTTTATTTTAGTAAAATTAATAAGTTGGTCTTTATATCTTGAAAAATATTATTATTTAGTCTATTTATTTTAATAAAGTTAAATACTTGACAACTATATATTGAAAATGTAATATTTTTAAAAATATATTTTTAGATAAAAATAAAAACTTTGCTATACGTGAAGATTAAATTTTATTTATTTTTTAATTATTTAGATATTTTTATTCAATTTTATGGGCATTTTTATATTTTGTCTATTAAAAATACTTTTTTTGAATTATTACATTAATTATTTCGAAATCTAAAGAAATTAATTAATCATGTTGCATATATAACTTATATTATTTTATATCAAAAGATAAAAAAATAAAAAGAAGATGAAGGGTGAAAAAAGTGTAGTTGCAAAAGGGAATAAATGATATGGAAAGAGAAATAAGAGGAAAAAGATATAAGTAAATTGAGTATAAAAAATAATTAGAAGAATTAAAAAATTAATGAAATCAAATTATAAGGACTAACTTTTTAATTTAACTAAAATAGATAGGGTAGATGAAAATTTAACTAGAATGGCTAATAAAAAAAATTAACACAATGATTAAATAGTTTAATGAGATTAAATAGTATATTTCTTTAAAATATAAAAATTAAGTAATTAATATTATTAAAAAAATAAAGATAAAATAGTAATATTTTTAAAAAAGTTTACTTTTAATATATGATACCAAGATAGGCCAAGAGCCCTTACCATATACCTAACTTACTCATGCTATGCCACTTCCCTCTCTTAGGTACTCTTAGGCTGTGCCCTTTTGTAACGTTAAGTGTATGATAACGGGACCGTCGCATCCAATATTACAATAAAGATATTTCTGATACAAAGGGTCCTCTTGTCTAGGCAAGTGTAGAGTATATGTATATCTGATTATAAAGGTATAATACACGTTCTAAGGTTTTCAGGAGAACAAGAAAATAATTTAGAAAGTCATAGATAAAACTGAGAGAAAACTCAGATTGAAGGAAAATTCTGATTACAACTGAACTAGAGGTCTCCTTATATAGACTGGAGACCCAAGCTTTTACAGGTAACCGGATAGCAACTAGCTACCGACACTTAAAAGCAGAAAGCACACTTATTAGACACACTTATTACATAATATGGCTGACAGACTTTTGCTTTAATCATAGAGTTGTTGACAGCTTGAGTGTGTCGTAGTCTGAGTCGTCAATTCCTAAAAAGTCTTTGGGCCACTGTCTATGCTCAACAGGAGAAGGTGGGTCAGCATTGTAGAAAGTCTCACACGCTTCAGTGTCCATTGGATCTGAGAATCTTGCCAAACTAGATTGGTCCAGTCTATAGGTTCATTTCAAGGGTCCGAATGGGTCCAAGTGATGTACAGTTCAAGTGGGGAAGAGCCAAGGGCTGATAGCCATTTATTTCGCAAAGATGCTCTGCCAACTGTTTTCTGAGTGGTCCCATAGTGTCCTTTTCATGTATAAAACCATCATAGGTTTTCCATTCGTACTCAGAGTTTTGGGACCAGAGAACTCCATCAGACCTTCGAGTAAAAGGCCTATGCATGATGAACTGTGTCTTGACAGTGGGCTGAGTTCTGATGGGCCTTTCCTCAATTCCATGGACTTCTATGATGCGTCTGAGGCTATATTACCATGCAAAGATGGGCTTGAACCATTCAATGAATCTAAACAAGAGGGTCCTATTTGTATTGTGGAGAGTATACTGATATAGTGCCACGAGGGGAAACTCTATATCCGTAGAGTATAAAGTAACCATGCACCATAGGAGCCAAAGTTCTTCAAGAATAAGATCTCTGCCAGGATGAATGCTGAAACATGTTAGGAAAGGGTTATCAGGGATGAAGAAGGATGAGGAGGGGAGCAATCCCCTCAATGTGTTTCTAGCACTCAGGTAATATAACAAGTGGTCATTTGCAAACTGGGCTATCTTTGGGATAGGCTGGTTAGGTGAACAGCCAAGAGGGAAACTGTCTGGTGTGGGAACGAGGTAGGCAGGAGTATTTGGTGAGGATGAGGAGGCCATAAAGATGAGAGGAAAAGTGAGGTGTGTTTTGATGAGGTGTACTCCTTTGGGTCTGGATAGGAGGTTTGGGATTAAGTTATGTTTTCCCTTCTGGACTGTAAATTTATACTTAGTGAACCAATCCTTTAACCTCAGCAGCTATGGTTCTGGGAGAGACTTATTTTTGAAGTCTAGAATCTTTGGGAATGATGAGCTGTCCAAAACTATAGTGAAGTGGTGCCTAACGAGATGGAATTCGAACTTTTTAATTCCATTTTTGACAGCCATGATCTCCTTATACACCGAATGGTAATGCTTTTGTGGTTCTGGGAACTCACCACTAGCATGTCCACAGATGTACTTTTTTCCTTGGATTTCTTCAATCAGGATAGCACCCTAGTGGGTGTCACTGGCATCAGTCTGTAGAGTGCGATGACCCGTACCGGGAATCTTCAGAGGTGGCGGATTTGAGGCCATTGCTTTAAGAGCTTTGATTGCTTCCGTTTGTTCCTTTCCCCAAGGTGGTGCAGTTTTTTTAAGCATCTTTGAAAGCTTGCAAGTGTAAGTGGCGACATGAGGAATAAATTTCCTGATGTAATTGATGACGCCAAGGAATTGCTGTATTTGCTTTATTGATAGATCCTTTTCTAGGAATTTCAGTAATTCTTCTGCAATGTGTGGTCCTGGTTGATATTTCCCATCTTTGAACCGCATTCCAAGGAAGTCATTGTCGGTTTGTGCCAGAGAACTTTTCTTTTCTGATAGCATGAGACCATAGGAATCCACTATGGATTGAAAAGTGGTTAACAATGCTTTGTGGGATGTAACATTTTTTGAAAATAGAAGGATGCCATCGATGTTGATGAGGGCACTGTGGAGTATGGGCTCAAATATTTTTATCATGGCCTTTTGGAAGACAGAATGGGTTGTTTTTAGGCCAAATGGAAGGACAGTCCATTGATATTGAGCCGTAGGTATGCAGAAAGCAGTTTTGGGCCTGTCAGAGGGTTCGATACCCAATTGCCAAAAACCAACTTTGAGATCAAACTTTGAAAAGATATGGGCTTCATGGAGTTGGGTAAATAGGGCTTCAGGCTTGGGTAAAGGAAACTTGTCATCTTATAAGAAATGGTTAAGAGGCTTATAATCAATCACGAGCCTCTTTTTGCCTCTTAGCTTCTCAGATCTTTTTTCCACATAAAAGGCTTGGCAAGCCCATTGAGAGGATGTGGGTTCTATGAGGCATTGGTGCAGTAACTGTTTACATTCCTCTTGAGCTAAGGCTAGGTCCGCTGGATTCATCCCCGGGTGCGATGCCTTAGTTAGGTTCACATCTTCATTGAGCTTAAATGGAAGATGGACAAAGAACTCTTAGTTTTTCCACAAGGGATGGTGGTGGTGGAACTGTGTATGAGAATCTGCACAAGATTTTAGGAGAAGTTCTTTGTGTTCCTGAAACTCTATTGAGGCATCTGTCAAAGAGTATAATTTAGGGACAGAGGTGAAGGGTTGGAAATTTCTTTTGTATTTCAATCCTTTTGGTAAGATCTTAAAATGTTTCGCTTGTTGGTATAAGTCAAATCCAATTAGCAAGTCTTTGTCGGGAAGATCAAACCCAATGATTCTAGTCCAAAGGATGCAAGTGGGAAAGAATTGGATACCAATGGGCTGTTTGGTGATTAGGCTGGTTTTGAAGACATTCCCATTAGCTGCTTTGAAATACTATGTGTGCGGGACCCAATACTCTGGAGGGAGTATGGTTGGGTTCATCATACTCTTATGGGCTTCAGTGTCAAGAAATTCAATAACACTTATGGGCCACTCATATTTGCTGAGTAGGACATGTAATGAGATCAGAGGGATAGGAATGATGTCTGGGCTGTAGGTAGGTTGTGAAGCTTGGATATTTTGGGCTAGGTAGAATGGATAATGGGCTTCAGAGTCAGACTCTGAACTTTCTGATGACAAAGATTGGGCTTGGTCAAAATCAGTATCTTCTCCAAGGGCAAAGATGGTTTCTTCATTGGGCTCATCTTGTTCTAAGAACAATGATTCAATATCATCATGCTCCAGAGAGATATGAGAAGCCTGTTGGATATGCTGTAGAAGCTTAACAGCCTTGTTGGGATTCTTGGGACAGTTTTTTGCATAGTGTCCCCGATTTCCTCAGATATAGCAACGATCAGACTTCTTTGTACTTCTTTGTACCCATTCATCTTTTTCTGAAGTATCTGACTGGCTTCCTTCCCTTTCAATGTTTGAAGGGAGGTTTGGATTCTGAAGAACCAGGATACTTCTTATAATGGCCTTTCTTCTTTGGCTTGCATTCACAATTCTTCTCCTTGCATTTGATAGCAAGGTGGGATCTTTGGCAGACATTCTTCAAAGCTTTGCTATTGTCAACAATATCTTTAAACAGCTTTTGTTGTTCACACATCTTGTCCAAGCAAGCTAATGTCATTTGGTGTATTTCTCCAATGGTTATTGCATTCATGACTCTGCGGGTGGCAATAATGCTCCGATGGAGCTCTGGTTGTAAGGCTTCTAGGAGAGAGGCAATATAAGTGTGCCACAGATTGATATCATTGTAGCCATTTAGCAAATAGTAGCACTGGATCATACGCTGATAATGTCGTTCTATGTCTATCCTTTTTAAAGAACAGCAACGCATGTCAAAAAACTCTTGACGTAGTTGCTTGCTATATAGAGAAGCATCTCCGAGGAATTCAGCAAAGATGACATTAATTGCTTGTAAGGGATTCAGGTGACAGAACTGGGCTTTATGGTATTCTCTAAGAGAGGCAAACCAATCTTGAAGCGTTCCAATGGTCCTGGATATAAACTCTTGCAAACCAATCTTGAAGCGTTCCAATGGTCCTGGATATAAAATCTCTAAGAATAGCATGAGAGTCAGCACCTTCTCTTAGCATTTGGACATCAAGCCAGGCTTTAAATTCTGCAAGTCTATCTCTCCACTTAGATGGGGGAACATCATCTAATGTGAACCATGGGCCTGAGCTAGGCTTTGACTGTTGTTGGGCTCCTGGAAGGCTGAAATCCAATATTGGATCATCTTCAGGTATTTCTACATGTGGCTCATGGGCTTGAGGAGGCCCACTTGGGCCTGTAGTACCACTGGTAGAGTCTGTGGTCGGGGAAGGACCCGTCTGTGATGAAGTTGGCAGAGGATCAGCCATGAGAAGTGTCGTAACATCCATCTATTTAGTTTCACTATCATCATTGGTTGAATCATCTTCATTTTGCGAAGAGCTATCTTCTGTCTCAGAGGGAACTGATATCATGTGTTGAAATGGTGGTTCAGGGTGCATCTTATCTTTCCCTTTGTCAATCTTTCTTTTGGTGGTCTGAGATTCTTTTGAAGAAGATAGACTTTTAGGCTCATATCTTGTAGGTGCTGGAGGAGGAATTGGTCTCTAGAATAAAGGAGATGAGTGAAAAGTCATAGGGGTAGGATCGTAGGGACTGGTGAAAGGGCCAAAAGGAGAATAGGTAGGTTCAGGAGCTGGAATGAAAGGATTTTGTGATGTGATGGCAAAGAATGGGCTGTAAGAAGCAAGTGTTTCTGTTGGTCTGTGGAGGTCCGCTTCAACCTGAGCCAGTTGTTTCTTTAGTCTCCTGATCTCAGCTTCCTTTTGTGTAAACTCCATACCAAACCGTCTTTGTTGTATTAAGGATTTGAGATCCTTGTTAAGCTGTATAATTTTTGCTAGCAAATCCTTGTGCATATTCTGAGCAAATGCAATAAAGGAATCAACTTTCTGATCAATGTGTTGAGTCCTTATAAGAACTTGATCAATCTTAGAGTCAATCCTTTGTAAAGTCTTATTTTGAACTGTTATATTCTTTATCTGCCAGTTTAGAACCTCTTCGGCTTGAGTGATTGGCGTTACTTGGCCTTTAGCATCGACCTTGTTTGAGTGGATAAAAGGTCGTGTGGAGATTTTGATATGCTGATCTCTCTGTTGAATTAGCGGGGGAAAATCCGCTTGATACGAAACATGGGAAAACATCATGCAAGGTTGCACCAAAGGTAGTGCAGGAAGTGGAGGAGAAGGCTACTGTCTTCCTTTTTTTTTTATGATTTCCAGAGCGAGCTCATAAATTGGAAGAGGCTTCTTTTGCTTAGTTTCCTAATGGATGCCTATCCATGGGCAGTTGTCAGGATAATCCTCCCTAAGAGTTTGGGGAGGCTTGTAGGAAGCTTTAGACTTCTTGGTAAGTTTCTTCCAATTTTTGTCTGGCAGAGGATGGTCATATTCATTTTTCCAATAGTTGTCACAGTAATCACAGTCTGGGTCACACATACTAGATCCTGGGAGATCCCAGGGACAATGATCATCTATCTTCATTGGATAAACATAGTGGTTATCTGGTGTGACTACCCTGATAGGGAAGCCTTTTTGCCCTTTTTCTAATGGCTAGACCATCATGGTTTGAAACACAGGTAGGAATCCTGTGGAGTGCCGAGGAGGTTGAAAGGTAGTTTGTACCGTTCCGTCAGTGTTTCTTCTAAAAGAAGATTCTGTAATCTGAATCGGCTGAGAGGTTGCATGGAGCTTTTCATAGTTAGTCAGCCAGGTCTTTGGAATGAGCTGTTCAAGCTCATTTCTAGGCAGTTGCCTAGGTATCTGAACTATGGTAGGAGTTGTCTCAGTGTCTGCTAGGACGAGCAAAGCATCATTTGAAACAGAAGGTTGCGACAGATCTACCGCATGATCCTGTAGTCTGTAAATGATTTGATGATGCAAGGTGGCCATCATAGATAATGTCACTTGTTCTGCTCCTGTGAGCTGGACTTGTACTTTCAATGCGGTGTAGAGATAAGGATCTCTTAGAGAGAGATTGTAGTTTGAAAAGAATGTTAATACCACGCTTCCAGCATAGAGAGTGGTACGACATGTTCTTATGACCGCATGCTCATATTGAAGGAATCTTGTGTCAAGGAGTGACACTCTAGCAGTTACTGGTAAGCCACGTCTCCTATGTAGACTGAGAATGAGTCTTACTGCCTCAAAGTGTAAATGAGAATATCCATCTTGTGTCCATTTGGGAATCAATGGAGGAGGAATTTCTAAGGTAATATATTATTCTGCAGAGGAAATCTGGAAAGAACATTGATCCATTCAAGAAGCTTAGATATATTCTTTGAAAAAAAGATCTCCTAGAGGCAATAAGAGATTTGACGCTTCTGGAGATTCAGAAATTAATATATATATATATATGCTTAGGTAGAATAGAAAATTTAAATATATATATATATATATATATATATATATATATATATATATTTTAAAAAATGGGTCTTCTAAACATGTAACCGCCATGTTTTTTTTTTTTTCAACCGATTTTAGCGACGTCTTACCGTATCATTTGCAAAACTTGCTGTCATGAATCACTATTACACCATAAAATTATTTGATAATTGCTACTTGATAGCCACCGCTCCACTATGAGTAGAGCAGAGCTGACATTAGAGAAATGGAGGAGCAGAGCTGTAAAGGGAGGAGGCTGACTTGGGGCCCTGACGCTGAACATGTTCCCCGTATAAATTTTGCCATCCACAAACCCTGTTTTTAATTCTCTCCCTCCATAAAGGATGTTCTTCTCTTGACCCATTATCTGCAAATTTTATTCATGATTCTCTCTCCCCATTTTCCTCTATCTCCCACTAAAACGATGAAAAAATCCCTCCCTTATCACAATTTTTTGTTTCAATTCTCCCTCCTTTTGTACTCTGCGAAATGGAATCACGGGTTCGTTTTCTTTTGTCCTATGGACCAATTGCTTTCCTCTCGCGTTGCCATCCTTTCTTTTCTGCTTTTGCTTTGGGGTCCTTTTGCAGAATCAGTTCTGGTTCCAAATCATCTTTACCAGGTACAATTCACATCACTTAATTGATTTCAAAGATCATACCTTTAGCATCGATGTTTCATTGGAATTATTTTATTCCCTTCTTTTTTTTTTTTTGTTTGCCAGTAGAGATTGGATTATGGCACGTAAGCAATTTAGTTTCAGCTTGCTTTTTTGTTTTTTTTTTACTATGTCAAGCATGTTCCGTGGCAATGCAATAAGCATGATACTTGAGCAGCGCTTAATACATTTTAACTCTTGGAAATCCTTGATTTTAACGTTTAACGGTATTTGAACTCCTAATAGTATTTCATAAACAACTTTAACATTCAATTTAGCTAGATCTGAAGCTCATGTTTGGCTCAAGATTGAACCAAATTCAATATCCTAATATTTAACTTGAATATGTCTCTTTTGGGGGCACTAATATGGGTTTACTTACTTTTAACATTTAACATTTATGTTATAATCTTTTCCATGTTCTGTTTAAGTATATTTTGAGAAGTATTTTGTACGTTAATCACTGATATATACATTCCCCTCTTTCATAAGGCTGCAAGCAAAGGCCATGTTGCTGCTGGAGAGGATAGCATCATATTGAACCTTAGATTTGAGGATGGCCTTAATAATTGGTCTGGTAAAGGCTGTAAAAGTGAACTACATGAATCTTTGTGAGATGGAAGAATCATTCCACAATCATGACACACAGAAAAGTTAAATGGAATTTAACAAGAGATCACTGGAAGAGTGCAGCAACATGTTGCTTATCAGGTCATTGCACTAGTTCAAATATATAGTGGCAATCTCACCAGTGCTGTTGTGCAGGTCACTTTGTGGTTTCAAGAACAAGATCTTTGTGAAGAGTACATTGCCATTGCCAAGTTAGTCTCTTTCATGTTTTCTTATTTTCAAATGGTAGTATTGACAGAAATTTATGTGTCGTTTTGAATGATTTGTGAGCATTTTTATTGGTACTGCTTATCATATCAAGATCTGTTTCTTTCTGTTTTAATGTTTTTACTAGATGTTTGCATAGTAGCTCACGGGAAACATTCAAAGATTGGGTACAATTTCAGGGGAGTTCCTCCTTAATGGTTCCCCATCTTTAGCTGTAATATGTTTAGAAGGTCCACCTCTAGGCACTGACATTCTGACAAATAGTTTATTTGCAAAGCATGTGGAGAAGATCCGTGCTTCATCCCGACCATTTTCCAAGTTTAGTCAGATTTTGCCCTCGCATATACATGCACACATGCTCAACACTTGATTCTTAAATATGCTACATGAATTGCTAGGTGTTGGATTCTAAGCTTTTAGGATCTAAGTGTGTTCTTCTTTTGCTTTCTAGAATTCACCTTTTGGAGTGAATATGGTTGAGAACAGCAATCTTGATGATGGCACTACTGGCTGGTTTCCTCTTGGTACCTGATATGTCTCTAAATAGCCGCTGCATCCTGGTAACCAATCATTCAGATTCTTGGACGGGTCCTGCTCAGATGATAACTGATAAACTGCAACTCTATTTGACATACCAAGTATCTGCTTGGGTTTGAATTGGTGCTGGAGCAACTGAAGCTCAGATTTTAAATGTTGCACTTAGCGTGGATGGGCGGTGGGTAATTGGGGGTGAAGTTGAGTCTAATGATGACAAGTGGCATGAAATTGGTGGGTCCTTTAGAATTGAGAAGCAGTCATCCAATATTATGGATTATGTTCAAGGTCCTGCCTCAGGTGTTGATTTAATGGTTGCAGGAGTTCTTACCTTTCCTGTATACTGGAAAGAAAGGTTTAAGTATTTAAGGGAGAAAACAGATAAAGTAATGGCAAAAACAACTTTTTAGGTATTTGCTTTTGATTGATTCCCCATAAAACAAAACTGAAATCTCGATCCTTTTGGACATTGAATAAGTTGCCTTCTTTAATTTGAGTGAATGTTTCTCTCCTATTCTGGAAAGGATTTATATGAGCTGTTTATAGTCATTAATGGGACATGCTATTATGCACTCTTCTACATTAATTTCATTCCAGCATTACAGTTACCAATTATAGTGTTTCCCTATCTAACAGCAACCTTCAATGCAAAACGAATCTTAGTTCTTGGCTTCTTGCAGTCTTACCTACCTGCTTCTTTAGCTATTCTTTACATTTTATTCTGCAATCATAGAATTTAGTCAGTTGTAATTTTAGAAGATCTTATTTGGTTGGATAAATTATGGAATAAATTCTATAGTTAGATGATTTTTTTTTTGTTCATGATTATCACATTGAGGATGAAATTGACATTAGTTCAACACCAGAGAAATGCATACAGCAATTTCTTGACCTCAAGGAGCAAGGTGCTCCAATGGGAGGAATTGGCATTCAAGGGTATATTGGTGTTCCAGTAGGACCCATTGTTTGTTCTGCTCTGAACAAATTAGGAACTCTTGGTCTTCCAATCTGGTTTACAGAACTTGATGTGTCTTCTGCTTATGAGTATGTTAGAGCTGATGACGTCGAAGTAATGCTTCATGAGGCTTATGAACGTCCTGCAGTTGAAGGTGTAATTCTCTGGGTGTTTTGGAGTTGTATATGTCCAGGAAATATGCTCAACTATTGAACGCAGATGATAAAATCAATGTGGCTGGTAATAGATTCCTTGCTTTTAAGAAAGAGTGGCAGTCTCATGCTAGTGGATGTATTAACCAGCAAGGAGAGTTCAAATTTTCATGGGACTTGCAACTTCGAAATGATTTCCTCTTCAAAGATAGTTATCAAGACATTTATTGTTGACCAGGGTGAGTTGCCACTCGTTTCCATCGCATTATAGACATTTAGGCATTTGTTACTAGCAGAGTTCACATACTGCTAGTGCTCATTAACATTATGAATCACCAATTGGCTGCTATTTTCGTTGTGCAATTATAGAAAGAGAATGGAGGTCATGCCTTTCTTGGTTGCAGTTTCTCATAGCATTTTCTTTAAGATTGATGGTTCTCCATTATTACATCCAGCCATACAATAGCTGAGATGATCTTATCAAATGGGCAGAATTCCTAGACAGTACCAAGGGTGTTTCTTGTATCTTTTGCCCAAAATCAACTTTTCCTTGGAAAAGAGATCCGTAATTTGGAATTAGGCTGGGATTCTTTGGCTTGCCTAATCCTGAAGAATCTACTAAAACTGTGACAAACTTATTATGTGAAGTGAAAAAAATGGTAGAATTTGCTTGAACAAAGAGTACGGGCCACCATCTCTTTGGTGCGAACTCGCAGTCTATGCTTAGTAATTACCAGCATGTGCTCAGAAATGGATGATGATGTGTAATTCTTATTCCAATTCTGCAGCTGATCAACTTCTTGTAGAACAGTTACCCAATATATACATGAAACTGTTAAGCCTGTAAATTTGAAGGATGGTATTTCAATCAGGCAAGTCAAATATCGAAAGCCCATCGTCACCTAACGTTACATAAAAACCAAAAAGACATTTGCCTTGTAATCAAAGACTTCATCCAAGAAAATAAGAAAAAGAAATGATGTTCAAATCAATAATGGAGCATATCCAATTCCAAACCTCTAAACCTTCTATTCCAATTCAAGCATTCAAGGATAATAGGTTTACCCCAGTCTGCAAGACAAAGCAATTGTAGTACAAGAGAAGTCTCAATTCTGAAGAGCCTTAGCCTTGCAGAGAAAGATAGGTAGAAAAAAAAAATCAATTGGTGGATTTTAAATTTATTTTAACCAAAAAGAAGTTGGGGGACAGAAATATTGATCTCGTTTGTTAATTTTTAGGTTTGATAAACCCCGACAAAAGACAACCTGGGAGAGGGACAAAAAGCTCCGTGGGTTTTTCCCTAAGGAATTTGATTGACTGTTTGGTGGAGTTGGCGCCGCGCTTTTCGTAGACTACACTTGAAAATCTCGAAAACGATGCGTATAAAATGAGGAGGTTCTCTGCATGGTGCTTCAGCAATCGAGCATCCAAGACAAGTCGCAGGCAAAAACATCCCGAGGTACTCATTTTTGTTCTCTCCGCATTAAGAATATAAGAAACCATTTTTTATTATACTATTTAAGGTCAAAACATCCCCACCTTTGTATTTCTCTCGTAATAGTTGTTTTGCTTGATCTTTGTTTTGGGTAGATACCCACTGCAACCATGGAGAATCCACAGTTGAATAACGGCAACAAGAAGTCAGAGGTACAAGTTTGATCTGTGTTTGGCGTTCTTTCCTTTTCTTTTCTTTTTGTTGTAATTTTAATGCATTGGGTTTTCTTGTTAAAGTTTTGATGCTTATATTCTTTTCTTGTAGTTTGATGGAATGCGTTTTGCTGTTTATAGAATATACCATTTTGCATTTTAATGAATGTTGCCACCCAGTGTTTTGACGTTGTATGATTTAAACTTTCTATATAGACAATTTTTTGTCCAGGACTAGGGATTAATTGCAAATAAAATACTAATGAACAGAGTGAGTGTTTTTCCTTTTCTTTTCTTTTACAGAGCAAATAAATTTATTCAGATTCGAATTAATACTGGGAATCATGACCAAGTTTGTATACCTTCGGGACTGGGATTTGAAGTTGAAATTCCAATGACAAGAAGGAACACAAATATGGCTGTGGGAAGCCAAATATTAATGTATACATGAATTTGAGTGGGATTGGTTTCTCTGATTGTCAATTATCAACTTACTCAACTGCCAAATTTTCACCGTCTTCTTCATGTTGTGAATCTTTTTGAACCCTGCTGCTATCAATTATTTTGCTTATCACTTGATGCAAAAATTTGATCTTATCATCTGAGCTTTTGTAGTGTGTTAGTTTTATATGAGTGTGGAGGTGAAAGATTGCTGTTCTACACTTGTATTTAATGATTTAAGTAATTTTCCTGTATTAGATATTTCCTGGTCCAAGTTTTACTGACTTCTGCTTTGTTTGACAGATTGTAAATGAAGGCATGACTGGTGCAAGTAGCATCAGTGCCACCAATATCATAATGAACCATGACTTCTCTGGAGGACTGCATTCTTGGCATCCAAATTGCTGCAATGGCTTTGTGGTTTCGGCAGAGTCAGGTCACCCAGGATTTGTGACAAAGCCAGTTGGTAATTATGCAGTTGTCTCAAATCGAAAAGAATGCTGGCAGGGTTTGGAGCAAGATATCACAAGCAGGGTTTCTCCAGGTTCCACATATTCAGTTTCTGCATGTATTGGGGTATCAGGACCTATGCAGGGACCAGCTGATGTACTTGCGACTTTGAAACTGAAATACCGAGATTCACCAATTGACTATTTGTTCATTGGAAAGTAATGGATTTGTTGCTTCATTTTTTTGTGTTTCTTCTTTAAATGAAACATACAAATTGTGTTAACAGAGTTACATCTGCAGAACTTCTGTGTCAAAGGAGGGGTGGGAAAAGTTGGAAGGCACATTCACCCTGTCGACCATGCCCGAACAAGTTGTTTTTTACTTGGAAGGGCCTTCTCCTGGAGTGGACTTACTTATAGAATCAGTTGTTGTTACATGCTCCAGTCCAAGCAACTTCAGTGTAATTTTTCATCTTAAACCTATTTTGCTTCTTAGTCAAACTTTAGACAAAGAGATTTGTTCTTTTTCCTGAACACAGAATTTTTTTTTTTTTTTTTTTTTGATGATTAACAAGGTTTAGAAGTTCTATTAAATTTTATTTCGTTAACAAATTAGAAGTGTTTCCACTAATTTGTAATGATAATTTTGAAATATTTTTTTCCCTCATTTTGATATGGAAAGAATACATGCAATCAATGTGACAAAGCTGGAGATGGAGATGCAAACATCATTTTAAATCCCAAATTTGAGGATGGCCTGAATAACTGGTCTGGAAGAGGCTGCAAGATTGTCTTGCATGATTCTATGGCAGATGGGAAAATTGTCCCCCAGTCTGGAAAAGTTTTTGCATCTGCAACTGAACGCACCCAGAGCTGGAATGGAATCCAGCAGGAGATAACTGGAAGAGTGCAGAGAAAGCTAGCTTATGAGGCCATTGCTGTGGTTCGGATATTTGGTAACAATGTTACCAGTGCTGATGTGCGAACTACTTTATGGGTCCAAACACCAGACCTCCGAGAACAATATATAGGAATTGCCAAGTTAGCATTTTCCCCCTCTATTTAGTCTCCGTATATAACTATGTTCCAGTATTTTCTTAGTTTATCCTCCATTCTTATCATATGGCTTTATATATTAAATTTGATAAGGTAATTATATCATTTATGCATGTGTGGTATTAGGTTTTATTCAATTATATCATTTTCATCAATCAAATCAAATTATCTAGAATTTGTAATATAGTTGATCATTGATATAATCAGCTCCTTCACATTTTCTTGAATTGCTTTAGATATAGCTTTTTTTGGTCTGCAGTCTACAGGCAACGGATAAGGACTGGGTGCAGTTGCAGGGAAAGTTCCTTCTGAATGGGAACCCTAAAAGAGTAGTGATTTACATAGAAGGTCCGCCTGCAGGCACTGATATTCTTGTCAACAGTTTGGTTGTAAAGCATGCTGAGAAAAAACCTCCTTCACCTCCTCCAGCAATTGAGGTTGGTTGAATTGAGAAATTTAAATATTAAACTTTTCTTCGGTTTAATCACCAATTTGTTTTTTGAATGTATTATTGAAGAAGAGTCACAAGGGTTAAAGCATTAGAAATTGATCGAGTAATTAGTTTTAACTTCAAGATTTTTTACATGGTTTTACATAAATATTTCAAGCTCACTGGAATTTTGATGTCTGCATTAGTCAGTTGGATCACAGGGGTCTGAAGCTCTAGAATGTGGTATTTATTTTGCAGAATCCTGCTTATGGAGTTAATATAATTCAGAATAGCAATTTGAGTGATGGGACAAATGGGTGGTTTCCTCTTGGTAATTGCAATCTCAGTGTTGCAAATGGTTCACCGCATATACTTCCTCCGATGGCAAGGGACTCCCTTGGACCTCATGAACCATTAAGTGGTCGTTACATCCTGGTCACTAAACGCACTCAGACTTGGATGGGCCCTGCTCAGATGATCACAGATAATATCAAACTGTTTTTGACATACCAGGTATCAGCTTGGGTTAAGATCGGTTCTGGAGCAACTAGTCCTCAAAACGTGAATGTTGCACTTGGAGTGGACAGCCAATGGGTCAATGGGGGGCAAGTTGAAATTACCGATGACAGATGGCATGAAATTGGTGGTTCCTTCAGAATTGAGAAGCAACCATCTAAGGTCATGGTTTATGTCCAGGGTCCAGCCCCAGGTGTTGACTTAATGGTTGCTGGACTTCAAATTTTCCCTGTTGACAGAGAGGCACGATTCAAACATTTGAGGAGGCAGACTGACAAGGTAGGGTGCGATAATTACCATGGTGTTTGATTAATTATTTACCTGGAAAACATGTCAAACAAATTAACACCAAAACGTATTCCTGGCCTACTGCACAATTCAAACTGGGTAGACGTTCTTTCAAAAATGTTAAAAGCAGCCTAATAAGAAATATTCAGAGGACTACTTCCTATGCAGGAAATATTTTTCTTTGGACCATAACATAATCATTTGTGTCATACACTGCAGTATTTGACATTAGTCAACATAAAATTGTTGCAGGCAAATTTAGTTGATGTAGGAAATACCAGTAATTTTAGGACTACTTTTTTTTGGAAGAAAAATAGGAAATAATGTTTTATTCTATTTAGGATTTTGTGTGATTTGCGATTCTTAATTAGTGCTGGATTAAGGGTTCCTAATCCTAATGTTAGCAGGATTCCAAATACTCTATATATAGGCATAGGTTCTCTACATATTTGGTAGATTTTTTATATGATTGACAATTGTGTTACGGTGATAAATTGTGAATGTGTTTTTCTACAAATTGAGAATGTGTTTCTCTATCATTTAGAATTTGTTTCCCAGCCCTAGTTCCCCATAGCTCTACTGGTTCTATATCAATTTGGTATTACAGCTTGTTCTATCTCTGTTTAGTATCAGCTTGTTCTGCATCGTTAATACTGCCCCACGACGAAATATTAAAGCATTTCGAAACTAAGCATGCATAATTTGAATATGACATTTAAACTGGGCTCTTGCTTTTACTTGACTCATCAAATTCCTTTATTTACCACCTCATCTTTGATTTGAAAATTTCTTACTTTTCTGCAATGCAGATCCGTAAGCGCAATGTCACCCTGAAATTCTCAGGTGTGGATTCAGGAAGTTTACTTGGTACATTCATTAAAGTCAATCAAACACAAAACAGTTTTCCCTTTGGTTCATGCATGAGCAGGACGAACATAGATAATGAAGATTTTGTTAGTTTCTTTGTGAAAAATTTCAACTGGGCTGTTTTTGGAAATGAATTGAAATGGTATTGGACAGAGGCACAGCAAGGGAACTTCAACTACAGGGATGCTGATGAGATGTTGGACATGTGTATTAAAAACAACATAGAAACCAGGGGTCATTGTATCTTCTGGGAAGTGGAAGGCACCGTCCAGCCATGGATTAAAGCACTGAATAAAAATGACTTGATGACAGCTGTTCAAAATCGTCTAACGGGCCTACTTACTCGGTACAAGGGAAAGTTCAGGCATTATGATGTGAACAATGAAATGTTGCATGGATCATTCTATCAAGATCGGCTGGGTAAAGATATCCGAGCAAACATGTTCAAGACTGCCAATCAGCTAGATCCATCTGCCACCCTCTTTGTGAATGATTACCATGTTGAGGATGGAGATGACACCAGATCATCTCCAGAGAAGTATATTTCACAGATTCTTGACTTGCAAGAACAAGGTGCTTCTGTTGGAGGAATTGGAATTCAAGGACATATAGATAGTCCAGTTGGGCCTATTGTCTGTTCTGCTCTTGATAAATTGGGTATTCTTGGTTTACCAATCTGGTTTACAGAGCTTGACGTGTCTTCCATTAATGAATATGTTAGGGGGGATGATTTGGAGGTCATGCTTCGAGAAGCTTTTGCTCATCCTGCGGTGGAAGGTATTATGCTCTGGGGATTTTGGGAGTTGTTCATGAGCAGAGACAATGCTCACTTGGTTAATGCAGAAGGTGAACTCAATGAAGCTGGTAGAAGATACCTTGCTCTTAAAGAAGAGTGGCTAACTGGTTCTCATGGGCATATTAATGAGCAAGGAGAATTCACATTTAGAGGATTTCATGGGACATACAAGGTGGAAATTGTTACTCGTTCCAAGAAGATTACAAAAACATTTGTTGTTGATAAGGGAGACACTCCGCTGGTGGTGTCCATAGACTTGAAGTAAGTTCTCAAGTGATTGCTGCTGAACAAATTAAAAAGTTAATTACGTTTTCCTTGACGTCAAAAACTTGTGTAAATAAATTGAAATGTTCAAGCATGATTATTCACACAGTATATTAAAAAATTTACCCAAAAAAAAAAAGAGTTTATATTTGTATGATTGTATCTTCAATGTAAAATTCATATACAATGAATAAAAGTGTTGTGTTTGGTTGTGACATTATATATATTCTTTTCGGTTTGCATTGTTGAGTATAATACTAATCGGATTTATCAGACCCAGTCTGGTCCGATGTGTTGATCTGGGGAATCTCGGGTTGTCTTGAATTAAATTGGATAAAAATTGATTAAAAAGAACCAAGTGACCTTGTGAATTATTGATTCAATCAGTGAATTATTAATCTGATCCCTCAATCAACTTAAGACTGGAGTTGAGTCTGATAGCACTGTGCTTTTGACTTGGTGTTAACCACATTAAAGGGGCTTGTAGGAATGAAAGGGCTCTATTTTAGGTAAGAGATAGAAGTGGGTGAGTGTAAAAAATGAACCATTCCAATAATAACCCCATAACATAAGCTTAACACGGGCCCATGTCCAAACCACTCTGGTATATGTCCAAGCACAAGAGGGCTTAGCCACAGCCCAAACAAGAAGCAGCAGAATGCTTTTTAGTCGAGCGTGAGGCTGCTGTTCGTGAGGCTTGAGTGGTAAACCTACTTATGTCCTGTTATAGAACAAGAAAGCTTAACTGTTATGGGTAGAGATAATGTGCAATGAAACAGAGACTGGAATTGACAATAGACCAGCAGTCCAATTATGTTTAAGCTAAGAGTAAAGTTAGGTGTGTTCATATAGAAATTGGGACCATCTTGATATGTTTAAAGATTCTACTATCTTATCAATCAAAACACAAGTTGCCTAACACTTAAAAAGAGTCTTTTTCCTACTTTGAAACAGTAGCATCAGCCCATCATGCAATGTAAATAGTTAACCACTTCCTTAATTGAGATTAGGCTGTAAATTATGGACAGATTAATTAAATTATGGTGTGCTAGCAGCAATCATTCACGCATAGACTGATATGTAGAGAGATCAACATCAAGTCGAGTTTTTCAAAGTTTAGAGGTTGGAGAGTAATAATTTTTTCGATAAAATTTAGAATAAACATTTAATTTCTGAGGAAAAAACACACACATAGAGATGGTAATTAATTAACTGATAATGAATAATTAGCGAGGTTTATTGTGATTACACCAAAAGAAGGGACCCTCAGAGAGACAATCCAATGCTATCACATCATTTTGATAGACTCCCACCATCTAACTGATGTGAAGTTAGGGTTAACAGTAGTATGAAGAGGAGGCGAAGAAAATGAAAATATATAAAATATAAAATAAAACCACCGGTCGTAGAAATAGACGATGGTTGAGAGAGAGGACCCCAACACAGTCCCATCTCTGTCTGAAAAACTAGGGTTATAATGGGGTCCGACTCCCACATGGGAGCATAGTGAGATGGGTGTCACTGTCACTGTCACCAACATCAAATGAGGAGTTAACGATTGATGTGATATGTGTGGGACCCTATCTAAAAATTTGTGAAAAAATTTTAGGGTTTAGGGAGGTGGAGAAATGAACCAATGGGGTCTGCTGCCACTGAGCTATTATCTTTTCTGCGTCAGAAAAACAGCTCCCTCGCTGTTTTCGCGCGCCTCTCCACCTGAACTAACGACAGCTGTGCGTGGGACCCAACCCATTGCTCCTTGGACCTTGACAGTCTGTTTCTCTGATCATCACCGTTCAAAAAAAATATAAATTAATTATTACAATTATTTTTTTCTATATAATAATCTTGTTGTGGCGTTTTTCTCTTTTCTCGTATGGGAAGTTGAGTTCAGTCATCAGTGGTGGTCTTTCTGTCTTTGCCTCTGCCTCCTGCCTTTCTCTGTGTCTCTCTTCTTTGACTTTAAATGGATTACTCGCCTCACTGCCACTCTTTTATTAACTCCTAACCTCTGCAATTTGTGGAAACTAATCTTGATTATGTAATCTTTTAAAAATTTGTACTTTAAATAGCTTAGTGAAGGTAAGAAATGAAACAATTTTAGAAGCTTTTGGCAAAATCAAATTGATCGACAATGATTTAACATTTGAACTGTAAGCAACTATTTAGTTTTTGCAAATACCCTAATCAAAGCCTCAGCTGAAACTCTTAAAAAAAATCTAATTTTTCAAATTTAAAAAAAAAAAAAACTTAGCCCTTATTTCCTTGCAATATCTTTTAATTGATAATGAAGTGATGTGGATCGATAGAGTCAATTATTAGATTTAGAAAGCTAGAAAAATGTCTCCATTTTTTTTTGTTGATACTGTTCTACAGAAAATGATCTCATAAATTGAGACAATTATTCAAATCAGAGGATTTTATGCATTTTGGTTAGAATAAAAGGGACAAACCTTTCTAAACACCGCGAATGTTATGATCATGATGACCTTTAGATATTATAATTTTCAAATTTCATGTTTATTTTGTTGTCTGATTTCTTATATCAACCTACTACGACTACTACAGTGAGGACCTTCAAATAATGTTAACACTAAAATTTTTGCACTGGCATGTGAAAAATGAGGCAAGGGATATATATATATATATATATATATATAGAGAGAGAGAGAGAGAGAGAGAGAGGTATGCCTACATTATGATGGTGTACATACACCCAAAAAAAGAGATTCTCTGCTGTTGATCTAGTATATATTCCAAAAGGAAGATTTTTCTAATTTAATTAAGTTTTGATAAATAAACAACTTTAGTGAAAAGCTTTCATTTAGAAAAAGAAATGTGGATTAAAAATTAATAAAGGGTAACAAAAAGAACCATAAAGTGATGAGGGAGAGCTTTCGACAATGCTCATCAATTGCATGCAAGTGATGACAGTTAATGTAGAAAGTAAGGGGAAATAAGATAATGTAGAAAGTTAGGTTCAACCACAGACAAGATAATCCCACTTAATTAATTTAATCTTTAAAGCAAGATAGATACCCCCTCCCTTAATTTAATCTTTAAAGCCAGATATATATCCTCTCTCTCTCTCTCTCTCTCTCTCTCTCTCTCTCTCTCTCTTCTTTCCTTTATTTTGTTTTCCCTAATTTTTGGGGAGTTTCCTGATTAGTCTAATCATATGATTTGTTTAATTAACAGAACGAAATGGTTAATAAATGAATTAATTATTAATTTGTTTGGTTTTTAAAGTCACCAATTAGACATTATCATCTTTAATTTTAAATAATTATATACATAAAATATATTGATCATTAAATAATATTAAAATACATAAATTCTTTACAGAATCATAAAAATTATGTTCCTTAATTCAATCACACGAAGCTCGGTCTAATCAAGAAAGTTAATATACATTTTTTTTTGGGTGGAAACAAATCACATGGGTTTATGCTTAGAAAAAAAAATGTTCAATTTGGATAAATGTAAATTTTAAATGTTGAGGTATGATTAAAATTATAGTGGGATTTGAAAAAAAAAAAAAATCTTCGAGCATAAAAAAATATTTTATAATTGAATGGAGAATTATTTTATATATAAAAAATATTTGTTAGTGATTTTTATTTAAAAAAAATTCTATTGAAATGAGGATCGAATAAACTAATATTATAAATAGAATTATTGTAAAAATATATTATTTGGCTTTAGTTTTTATAGAGAAAATGTATAGAATTTAAGAGGAAATCCATTGCAGTCAATGAATGAAGAAAATATGCAGAGTAAAAAATAAAAAAATTATTGTTTATTGTTAAAAGGGTCATTGTCAATGCACTTTTTATGGTGTATTTTAATGTTAAAGAACACAGTTTCGTAATGTATTGAGTTAATGAGTTGTGAGACAATATTTAAGTTTATTGGTTTATTTTTGTTGATTAGTGATATTAGGGATGTCCAAATAAAGAATAGGTCAATTAAGTACTATTTAAAGGGATAAGAAAACTCTAAGTATTTTCACAGCAGATATGACTACTTTTGAATGCTTTTATGGGATATATGATTGCTTTTGTGACTTGGAGTGGAGGAGAGGATAACTTTACTGTATCAATTTTGTATGATTTTTAATAATAAAAGATTATATGCTCGTTAATATAACTATAATGAAAGGGTGAATTTTATAAATATTGTATTATATTTTATTTATTTAGTTACACAATTTTATATGGGTGATGATCATGTGAATTTTGTCCTAATATAAAAATAATAAAGCATTTAAATTTAATATCATATTAAAATTATAATTATACGAAACATGAACTTAAATTCACACATATTTTAAATACACAACTATGTAAATGGAGTTTTATCTTTTACATAACTGTGTATGAAGCTGGATTAGCTTCAAAGAAGTCTAATTATCGCTCATAATTAGTTCATGAGGCTGAAAAATGCTCACATTTGAAAAGTTTATATTGATTGAGTGATCTCTTTTTTCTTTTCTTTTTTTTTTTTTTGTTAAATCCAGTTATCATAGTCGAATTTATTAAAGACTAAAGTTTGAACAATAAATTCTTATTTATATTAAAAATACTGCATCAAATTAATAAGTGAATATATTAATAATTATTTAACACCCATCATACATAATAATTATTTTTTAATAATATAGAACATTCAAGATAATTGACACTTTGAAATTCCACATTGATTATATTAATTGTGGATGGGTGTGTGTGACTTTATAAGGTTAACGCCCTTTGGTAAAATTACTATAATTCTACTAAGTAACGTGTCCCTTCCTAGAATTTGTGTGTATTTTTATCTTAACTAATTATTTTTTAAATATGCGTTGCATTACTTTTGTACTCGTTGTATGTGTTATAATTGTCACACATTATCCCTCCGTAAAGTATAACATATTCCTGTAGTATACCTAATGAATTATCGAACTTCGTCTATCGATAACTCATTAAATATATTACAAGAGATTTTAAACTGAATTCAACTCATTTTAAAGTAAAAAGTGATGTTAAATCATTACTAAAAAGCCTTTAAATTCAATTTATATCATAAGTCAACTTTTTGATAAATCCAACCTTCAACAAATTTTATAAAAATTTCGGCAGAGTACCGACTATAATTTGAGAAAACAGTTCTTCAAAATCGAAAAGAAAGCACTTCCAATATATTTTTCCCAATCCCAACTCCAAAAATCCTCAATTCAACACAAACTCAAAGCAATTTCAATGTCCATCAATTCTCAATTCAACACAATTTAAAATAAACATCAATTTTATTTAACCTATTCAATATAAACACAAAAATCTTAATTTTTCAAAAAAAGAGAACAAAAATAATATCATTATAAATTTTACTGTACAACTGCTCAACTAATACAAAATATACATATGAACAAAAATATTTAATCCAAACTAAATGATAAGAGGTATAATTAATATACCCATACAAAAATCCTCAAACTGTGCTCCTGTCACCGTAGCAGCTCACTCTGCTACTTTGTCATTTCTCTTATCTGCGACAGCAAATAAGAGCTATGGCTGAGTAACTTTTACTCAGTGGTGCACAATAAAAATTTAAAGTTATTGAACATAAAAGTATACATTGATAACACATATTTAAATTGTAACACCCCTCACCCAACTACAGTGTAGTCGAGCAAGGCATGTCACACTCGGTACCCGAGCACCCTATCTTATCTTACTTTATTCTTTTAATAATTTGTTCTCGTTATATTTTAATATCAATTATTTTTCTAAGGAGAAACCGGTGGAGTTTCCCCTGTTTCTATTACCATTTGGCGTATTTTCACTATTTACCTGCTTGAAATTTTCAATAATATTTTAAAATAAAATCTCATCATTTCATGTATCATCCATATATTTCAATTTTCGTATTCAAATCCATACAATTTCATTCATATCCATTTCCATACATTCTCATTCATGCTTATCTCATATATGAAAATTTTTAATCTTCATTAATTTACATGATATACAATTTAATTACATATGAACTAACCGATTTATTAACTTACATCACATATCTATTAATTACATTTTCATAATCTACATTACAATACTATAACTAAGCATTTTATACAACATACAAATTATGACCTATATGGACTCTATTTATATGCATTGCTGAGGAGGTGATAACTTTGAACACTCTGCAAATCAGAACTCCAAAATCCCTGTTTAATATTCACTGGGCTTTACCTTCAGTACCTGCACGAGGAAACAAATCCATCGCGCTGAGCATTGCTGCTTAGTGGTGCAATAATGTAACAAGAAAATAATATATATAACATTCAATTATTTAACAATATTAAATTTAGTTTTAATTTATTATGAGATACGCATTTGTATTATTTATTTACGTTCTACTTCATTTGCAAATCTTCTTATCATTTCAAGATTTTGTTTCTAGATATTTTAAATCATTGCATAGTAAATAAAATTTTAAAAATCATTCTAGTTTCTTTCTTATTCATTCATTTAATTCACATTATTCCTAACAAATTTCATTGTCCAAGTAACCTATCACAGGCTGACTAAATTGGATAACGAGTCGTTTGCACTGGAGATCGCGGTGCCTCGGGCCGTCATACCATGGGACGCGGAACGTCAACCACGTATGCAGTCAATATGGCTAAAAAGCCATGATAATACATAATCGGGCATGAAAACCATGAGTGCGGGCATAAAGCTATGAATACAAGCATAAAGCCTTACACAGTACTACTAAAACAATACCCTATTGGCATGCCAATTTATCCAATCTGACACACATGTCTAGACAATAGATGGGCACATAGCACCATTAAATATTAATATATTGTGTTTTATGACTTTATTATTTCATGACAAATTTCAATTATAATTTATAACATTTCAATTCTATTCCTAACAGAAGTATAAATTTTTAAAATACATTTCTACATAAATTTTTCATTCATCATAATTCATATATTTATTCATTTTATCATTTGTGTTGATCATAATTTATAACAATTATTTCATTAATTACATTATCTATATTAACCATCCTACTTGTTTTTCTAATTTATTATGCCATTTTCTATATCATTGGGGTTACTATTCACTTGACCATTTTCCTTCAAAGGTTGACTTTTTAATTCACAATGGATTTGTTAAGCCTAAATTCACCAAGGTACCACATTTTGCATTTTATTTTTATTGGCATTGATTGCCAATACCTTTTCAAAGCTTAGTGTTAGTTATTTACAATTTTCAGATTTCAAACACTAAGGTTATTGTTCCATTGGTCATTGTACAGTAGGAATTTGATAAAATTCTCTACATGAAAGTTATTCCTTTATGTGTCATCTTTAATTTTCTTTTTGAATCACTCCATTTGGAGTTTTGTAACTCAAGTTATGGTCAATTTACCATAACTAGCCAGATTATAATTTTTTCGAAATTTCTGGGCAGAATCAATTTTGACAGTTTTGGCATCCTGACTTTGATGGACAATTTCATTTAGTTCTGCTCAGAATTTACAGTTATGGTCTTCATGAAAGCTATCCTAAATTGTCTAAACTTTTCATTGATATAAAATTTAGGTCAATTGGATATTTTTACACTGAGATATGGCCAAATAGACAAATACTATTCATTTGGTCACTTTTACCAGGTCCAGAATTAGTTATCCAATATTGGTCAATTTTTAGGGTATTCTAAGTTTGTTTTCTAGGTAAGGTCTCTCCATCAAAGTTGTGCCATTATGTGTCTAGTTTCATGTCCAATTGGCCTTGTACCAATTGAACCTACACCTCTCAAGTTACAGCTGCCCAAACTTGCTGGACTCACATCTAGCCCTGTAGGTCCTATGAGGCAGCATACCCAACCTCAAATCCAAAGCCACAATTCACTTTAATTTCTCATCAAACATAGCTAAATGGTCACTAATTAACCATTAGGACTTCCATTCACCAACACATGAGCAAAACCCTAAGTTTGCTCCAAACCCTAACTTCCATAATCAACTTCCACGCAATTTCACACCAACTAAGGTTATCAATCACACATATACCCTTATCTAAGCCTGAATTCAAGTTTTAATTCAACAAACCCATCAATTCCTCCTCTTATGGTTGCTGCCCAAATTTTACTTCTCACTTTTATACATGATTTCTTCTAATTTATTAATTATTTACTCATATTTAAGCTAAATTCCAAGAAATAAACAAGATTTGAAGGTTAATATGCACTAACGTCCATTGAAGAAATTCTCAAGATTGCCAACTCCATTTTCTCTCTTTCTTTTTGCTATCCAAATCTTGCTCTAGTGGTAAGGATAAATTTTTGTGAAGGGAGGATGAGGTTTTATGGTGGTTTTGGTGGAAAGCAAGCTTGGAATTAAGGCTTCCATGGAGGTTTTCTCTCTTCTCTCTCTCTTTCTATGTTGGTCGGCTGATTTAGGAGAGGAAGATGGATGATTTTCTTTTCATTTTTCTCTTATTTTAATTGTTTTTATCTCTTTTTAATTGACTTGTCAATTTTCCATTGGTTAGACTTTATAATTATTGAATTATGACATCATAATTAGAATTTGTTTTTATTTTCTTTTTATTTTCTTTCTTCTCTCTGTTTTTTTATTTTTAATTAATTTTTCATCAATATTTAGTTACATTTTATGTCATATAATTTATTTACTCAATTGGACAAGTTGGTCAAAAATCATCTCTGAAGACGAAATGACCAAAATGCCCTCCGTTTGGCTTAAGGAGCTAAGACTGTCTGTACCGATTTTAAAAATTCTCCTAACCTTTTCTTGGCATTCTAATGCTACCTAGGGCTCCATAACTCTTATCTGGCGTCCCAGAAATTATTTCACTGGGTTTTCCTTGAGTTTAGAGCCACTAGTTGTGAAGACAATAACTTTTTATTGGGGTCACCCATCACCGGGGCACCGGCTCATTTAACTTTATTGTATTTCATTTCTAAAATTTTTCCTTGATTTTTCTTATCATTTTTTGTTCTATTTATGACTCCTCACTCTAGTTTAATTATAGTTCTAGACATTTTAGTTGTCCGGTCAGACATTGGTTACCGGGAAAGTAGAATGTACGGACTATCTAAAGTGAGGGCGTTACAATTCTTCCCCTCTAACAAAAATTTTGTCCTCGAAATTTACCTGATGTACGTAGTCGAAGATCCACATTAGTGTCACTTCGGCTCATATGAATGCAATGCATGTTATGCACACAATCTTATTTTATCTATCGATGCCTAGGAACGCCTAAACCGTGCTCTGATACCAATAAATGTAACACCCCTCACCTGACTACAATGTAGCCAAGTAAGGTATGTCACACTCGGTGCCTGAGCACCCTATCTTATCTTACTTTATTCTTTTAATAATTTGTTCTTGTTATATTTTAATATCAATTATTTTTCTAAGGAGAAACCGACGAAGTTTTCCCTGTTGCTATTACCATTTAGTGTATTTTCACTATTCACCTGCTTGAAATTTTCAATAATATTCTAAAATAAAATCTCATCATTTCATGTATCATCTATATATTTCAATTTCTGTTTTCAAATCCATACAATTTCATTCATATCCATTTCCATATATTCTCATTCATACTCATCTCATATATGAAAATTTTTAATCTTTATTAATTTACATGATATACAATTTAATCACATATGAACTAACTGATTTATTAACTTACATCACATATCTATTAATTATATTTTCATAATATGCATTATAATACTATAACTAAGCATTTTATACAACATACAAATTATGACCTATATGGGCTTTATCTACATGCATTACTAAGGAGGTGACAACCTTGAACACTCTGCAGATCAGAACTCCAAAATCCCTATTTAATATTTGCTGGGCTTTACCTTCATTATCTGTGCGATGAAACAAATCCATCGCGTTAAGTATTGCTGCTCAGTGGTGCAATAATATAACAAGAAAATAATATATACAACATTCAATTATTTAACAATATTAAATTTAGTTTTAATTTATTATGAGAGATCCATTTGTATTATTTATTTACGTTCTACTTCTTTTGCAAAACTTCTTATCATTTCACAAATTTATTTATAGGTGTTTTGAATCATTGCATAGTAAATAAAATTTTAAAATTGATTATAGTTTCTTTCTTATTCATTCATTTAATTCACATTATTCTTAATAAATTTCACTGCCCAAGTAACCTATGATAGGCTGACTAAACTGAATAACGGGTCGTTGGCACTGGACACCGCGGTGTCTCAGGCCGTCATACCATGGGACGCAGAACGTCAACCACGTATGCAGTCAACATGGCTAAAAAGCTATGATAATACATAATCGGACATAAAAGCCATGAGTGCGAGCATAAAGCCATGAGTGCAGACATAAAGCCATGAGTACAGGCATAAAGCCTTACGCAGTACTACTAAAATAATACCTTATTGGTATGCTAATCTATCCAATCTGACACACATGTCTAGACAATACATGGGTACATAGTACCATTAAATGTTAATATATTTGTTTTATGACTTCATTATTTCATGACAAATTCCAATTATAATTTATAACATTTCAATTCTATTCCTAACAGAAATATAAATTTTTAAAATACATTTCTACATAAATTTTGCCTTCATCATAATTCATATATTTATTCACTATATCATTTGTGTTGATCATAATTTATAACAATTATTTCATTAATCACATTATCTATATTAACCATCCTACTAGTTTTTTTAATTTATTATGCCATTTTCTATATCATTGGGGTTACTATTCACTTTACAATTTTCCTTGAAAGGTTGACTTTTTAATTCATAATGGATTTGTTAAGCCTAAGTTCACCAAGGTACCATATTTTGCATTTTATTTTTATCGGTATTGATTGCCAATACTATTTCAAAGCTTAGTATTGGTTATTTACAATTTTCAGATTTCAAGCACTAAGGTTATTATTCCATTGATCATTTGTATAGTAGGAATTTGACAAAATTCTCTTCATGAAAGTTGTTCCTTTATGTGCCATCTTTAATTTTCTTTTCGAATCACTCCATTTGAAGTTTTGTAGCTCAAGTTATGGTCAATTTACCATAACTGGCCGGATTGTAATTTTTTTAGAATTTCTGGGCAGAATCAATTCTGGTAATTTTGGTTTCCTGACTTTGATAAACAATTTCATTTAGTTCTGCTCAGAATTTAGAGCTATGGTCTTCATGAAAGTTGTCCTAAATTGTCTAAACTTTCCATTGATATAAAATTCAGGTCAATTGGATATTTCTACACTGAGATATGGCCTGTTCATTTGGTCACTTTTACCAGGTCCAAAATCGGTTACCCAGATTTAGTCAATTTTTAGGGTATTCTAAGTTTGTTTTCTGGGTAAGGTCTCTCCATCAAAGTTGTGCCATTATGTATCTAGTTTCATGTTCAATTGGCTTTGCACTAATTGAACCTATACCTCTCAAGTTACAGCTGCCCAAACTTACTGGACTCATATCTAGCCTTGTAGGTCCTATGAGGCAGCATACCCAATCTCAAATCTAAAGCCACAATTCACTTCAATTCCTAATCAAACATAGCCAAATGGTCACTAATTTACCATTAGGACTTTCATTCGCCAACACATCAGCAAAATCCTAAGTTTGCTCCAAACCCTAACTTCCATAATCAACTTCCATGCAATTTCACACCAACTAAGGTTATCAATCACACATATACCCTTATCTAAACTTGTATTCAAGTTTTAATTCAACAAACCCATCAATTCCTCCTCTTATGGTTGCTGCCCAAATTTTACTTCTCACTTTTATACATGATTTCTTCTAATTTCTTAATTATTTACTTATATTTAAGCTAAATTCCAAGAAATAAACAAGATTTGAAGGTTAATATGCATTAACCTCCATTGAAGAAATTCTCAAGCTTGCCAACTCTATTTTCTCTCTTTCTTTTTGCTGTCAAAATCTTGCTTTAGTGGTAGAGATAAATTTTTGTGAAGGGAGGATGAGGTTTTATGGTGGTTTTGGTGGAAAGCAAGCTTGGAATTAAGGCTTCCATGGAGGTTTTCTCTCTTCTCTCTCTCTTTCTATGTTGGTCGGCTGATTTAGGAGAGGAAGATGAATAATTTTCTTTTCATTTTTCTCTTATTTTAATTGTGTTTATCTCTTTTTAATTGACTTGTCAATTTCCTATTGGTTAGACTTTATAATTAGTGAATTATGACATCATAATTAGAATTTGTTTTTCTTTTCTTTTTATTTTCTTTCTTCTCTCTGTTTTTTTATTTTTAATTAATTTTTCATTAATATTTATTTACATTTTATGTCATATAATTTATTTACTCAATTGGACAAGTTGGTCAAAAATCATCTTTGAAGATGAAATGACTAAAATGCCCTCCGTTCGGCTTAAGGAGCCAAGACTATCTGTACCGATCTTAAAAATTTTTCTAACCTTTTCTTGGCATTCTAATGCTACCTAGGGCTCCGTAACTCTTCTCTGGCGTCCCAGAAATTATTTCACTGGGTTTCCCTCGGGTTTAGAGCCACTAGTTGTGAAGACAGTAACTTCCCATTACGGTCACTCATCACTGGGGTATCAGCTCATTTAACTTTATTGTATTTTATTTATAAAATTTTTCCTTGATTTTTCTTACCATTATTTGGTCTATTTATGACTCCTCACTCTAGTTTAATTATAGTTCTAGACATTATAGCTGTCCAGTCAGACATTGATCACTAGAACAGTAGAATGTACAGACTATCTAAAGTGAGGGCATTACATAAATCCTTTCACAATCACATTTCATGAAATTGATATCAACCTTTACAATACCATTTTATCAAAATAATTTATAAATTACAGTGTTGCCAATCATTACACAACTTAGGTCATGACACAAAATTTTCAATCGATACGGTGTTGTACACCACGATAAGGTAATCTCAATCCCACTAATCGAAATCAATGAGGGAGGTGGCTAGTTAGCTATATGAGTACTCATCCAATTTCAACCTCAAACCGAAAAGCCAGAGAAGGAGGAACATAACCAATCTCAACCCCATAAATGGAGGAGGAATACAATGATACTGTCATGCTAAGTGTGAATCCAAAACCAAATTCAAAATCATATTATTCAAACATTTCATGCAAAATACTAATAAATTTTTATTTCAAATTCACATTTACAAAGCAGTCAACACAACATTTCTCAAGGCATTATTTAGCACTAATTGTTTCAAAATGTGTTCAAATAATTTTCTAATAGTAAACCAAAAGTGAAAAGTTATTATGCATAAACGTCTAATGAGTCACCTCTCTGCCTTAACTCACTTGTTCCCTGTCATTTCTAGTATCTTTTTCTATTGAAATACATAGTTTAAAACATTTTAATATTCATTCAACTCATTTCCCATAATTGATTCAACAATTAAATTTATGCATTCTAAATTTTCCTTATAAGTTTCCTTTAAGGGTTGATTTCTTGGTATGTGGTATATTTATGGTTACTATTCATTTGACCAATTGGTTAAAATGTTGACTTTCTCATACTAAATAGGTATACTAATTCTAATCATCCCTACATATCACATTTTAGGTTACATTTTTATTGGTATTGATTGCCAAATTAAATTCAAAGTTTCATAGGAGGAATTACAAATTTTCAGTTTTTGGTCACTTGATTTTACTATTCTATTGGACATTCTATAGTGAAATTTTGGTCAAATTTTCTTTATCAAAGTTATTCCTTAATGTCTTAACTTTAATTCTTTTTTTGAATCACTCCATTTGAAATTTTGTAGCTCAAGTTATGTTATTTCTAATGTGGCTGGCCAGATTGATAAAATCAAAAATTCTAGGCACAATTCTGGTTTTTGTAGATTTGAGGGACCAATTTTGGTTGAAAATTTGACTAAGTTATGGCCAGAATTTGGGTTGGTGTTCTTTATAAAAGTTGTTCTACTATGTCTAAGCTTTCCATTAATATAAAAATTAGGTCATTTGGACCTTTCTACACTAAGTTATGACCATTTGAATAAGTACTATTTATATGATCAATTCCGCATAGTGGCAGTGAGCATAATATGGATTCAACCTAACTTTTCACTAACTTATGGCTAGTTTTAGAGTTGGATTTCTACATGAAAATTATAGCTTTGGGTCCTAATTTTCATCTCTAATTGGCTTCACACTAATTGGAGCAACAGAATTTCAGTTATGGCCATTTAAGTTGACCATGGTCAGGCTGTCCAGATTAGACCATTACCGTTCACCATTCAATTCCAATTTCAACTATGCAATCACACTCCATTTCACACCAATTGAACAATTTAAGCCTCAATTAGGTCAATTGGCATCCATTCACTAATTTTGCCAAAATTTTCCCAAATTTCCCACTGATCAGGAACCCTAATTCACCAATTGTTTCAATTCATGAAATTTAAACATACAGATCATTTATCCTTAGTCCTTTAAGCATTAATACACATTTAATTAAATTAGATGTAACACCCCTATTGGTATAGCCTGGTATATTTCACTGTTCCGGTGTCCGGTGTCGGTCCGGACAATTAATGGGATTAGGGCCACACTTAAGACAACTTGAGAAGCCATAAACACAAATAATTAGTAATGTTTAACTAGTTAAGTATAAATAAGAAAAACAGAACATAAGAGGTTAAACGAGCCGAGAGTCACAGCGATGAGTGACCTCCTCGGAAACGACTGCGAAGTCATTTTAAACTCAAATTTCGAACAGTAAAAAGTGATGCTGCGGTCCTTAGGACCCTTATGAACATAGTGGAAAAGAGAAAATCATGAAAAAGAACTGTTAAGCCAGTCAAATAATTAGGTCAGGGAGCCGGAAGAAATATGGAATTATTTGCAAACCGGGATGAACCGGCAAGGGGCAATTTGGTCAATTGACCCCGAGAGCTGACTCCTGACCTAACTGTCAAATAAAATCAGAGAAAAGAAAACTTCGGAATCGAGAATTAAATTAAAGAACTAATAGAAAAATAGAAAAAAAAAAAAGAAAGGAAAAAGAAAAAGTGAAAAGGTGATGACATCATGCATGATATCATGCATGATGCCATAAGTGTTAATTAATAAATTAATTAATTTGATTTATTTGTGGGCTTCCATAAGATAAAGATAAAAGAAAAGAAAAGAAAAAAAAATAAAACACAAGTCTTCTTCAAAAAAACGTCACTCTCTCTCTCCCACACCAAAACCACCATGAAAGCTCATTTTTGAGCTTAAAGAACTCAAAATCCAATCATAGAAAATTGTCCTACCATAACTAGACTTTGTTTGGGCAACTAGGAAAGAAGATTCAAGGAAAAGAAAGAAGAAAAATTTGAAGAAAAGGGAGAAGAAATTCTGCACACAAGGTTAGTAAACTAAACTTGAATTGTTAGTTGATTTAGTTATGTTTATAGCTTAATTAACCTAGAAATATACTTAAAATGAAAAGAAAACATTTGTGAAGGACCAAACTGAAAATTTGACCAACTAGGGTTACTATGCATATGTTTGAGTTTTGATTGAATTCAATATGCTAGGCAAGTTTTTTTGAATGAAGTAGTAAGATTGAGATGTTTAGAATTAGTAAAATGTAACAAATTAAGTGAGTTAGGGTTTTGGACCTAGGGTTTGTGAACCAAATTTTGGAAAAATACATAAATGATATCTTTGACCAATTGTGGACTGAAAAATGGTCAATAATGACCAAAGGAAATGTATGGGAAGTGTTAGAATGGAAGACAAATTCGTAGGTCAATTGGTCATGCTGCTGGTAGAATGACCAAACCTACTTTGAAGGACCAAAACTGGAATTTTACAAGCCCAATTGATATGCCACCAATTGGAGATGAAAATAGACATAAAGTAGCACAATTTTCATTAAGGAACCATGGCCAAAAACTGACTAAAACTTGGTGAACCAATTGACCAAAGTGAAATGAGAGCAGGCTGCCACTACACCAAACTGACCAAATGAACAGTAACTGTTCATTTGGTCATAACTCGAGCTAGGAAGGTCAAATTGACCTAAAATTTTACCAGCAATTAGATAAGATATAGACCTAAAACTTTCATAAAGAATACCATCCCAAATTATGTTATTAACCTAGTCAAATTATTGAGCAAAATGGAGTTACTGTACCTGCGATTCTGCAGAATTGCCATTGAGCAGTAAAGTTCCAATGGCTATAACTCTCTCTAGAAAACTCCGATTTAGGCGATTCTTGAACCGATGGAAACCTAAGACATAGTAGAACATTTCATATGAAGAAAGTTAGACCAAATTATGAACTTAATTTGATTAAATTACTGAACAAATTTGGACCAAAAATCTGCCAGAACCAAAATCTCAGTATGAACAGTGCACGTGAACAGTAATTGTATTTTGGCTATAACTTGAGCTACAAAACTCCGATTGGGGTGATTCAAAAAAGAGAATACACTTAAGACAATAAGTAACATTTTCTATGAAGGAAGTTTTGCCAAATTTCAACAGTAGATTGACCAATGGAACAGTGCAACTTCGGAGCACCAAAACCGAAAATTGGCAATTTTGCCAAAATGACCTAAGCTTTGAGAAAATGACCAAAACCAACAAGTTTAATGACCAAAATGTGGTATGTGGGTGAAGTTGGAATTCCCATACCTATTAAGCCTTAGAAAGTCAACTATTTGACTTGAATAGTGTAGTGAATAGTAACCCGAAACACAAAATTTAAAAAACGTCGAATTTAGCACGTTAGAGCTAGGTAATTATGAAGCTAAATTTATTTTGGATTTATGTTAAGTTCTAGTACTGAAACATTGTAAAATTGTGTGTTTCAGTTGAAAAGAATATCGGGAAGGAACCCGAGGAACCGAGTCGAGGATAAGGGACGACTCGCTTGAGGTTTGTGCACAATAAACCCTATTTAAGCATTTTATCCTTGAAAAATTGATTTAGTACGTATTATGAATTTATGAACTTTTGTGTTGCCACCTTGTGACCAAATTGTAACTTTGGAAATTGATTTGATTTTTTGTATGCAATATTTGAATGAAATGTTTAAAATGGATTTTTGATTCACACTTAGCATGACAATTACTTATTATTCCTCCTCTATTTATGGGGTTGAGATCGTTTATTTTCTTCCCTCTCTGGCTTACCAGTTGAGGTTGTAGATCGGATGAGTACTCATTAGCTAGCTAGCCACCTCCCTCATTGGTTTCGATTAATGGGGTTGAGATTGCTTTGTCGTGGTGTACAACACGGCATTGATCGGAAATTTTGTGTCATGGCTTAAGTTGTGTTTGACTTTGGCAACACTGTGTTTATGAAATTGTTTGACTAAACTGTGTTTAATAGATTATTTGACAAAATGGTGTTATTATGAACTTTGATCATTATTGAAATGTGATTGAGAAACATTTGAATTGTTGATGCATACATTTTGCATAATCATTTAGGTTTAATTTCATAGCCATTTTATTTGATTATTAGTCACTTTTAGCTAATTTCATTAGTTATTTAGTTAGTTTTTCATAATTGTCAATTTTGGATTAATTTGTAATTTTTACTTTGTTTTGTAGGAAAAATGGTGTTTTTGAAGGACTGAAAAGAAATTTTGCCATTAAGGAGTGACTTCTACAGCCAAAGATGTCAAAAACAAGTTTTCAAGTGGAAATATGCATTGACAAAATTGCGCATAACTTGCCGCATAAGCTATGCAGATCCGCATGAGGAGAAAAAACACTGTTCCAACACCTACCGAATTGTGCATAAGGAGAGTGCATAGCTTATGCAGATTCACGCCTCCCTTATGCAATCTCACGGAAATGTGCATAACCTATGCGCCAAGTCATGCAGTTTTGCATAAGTGAACCAGAAACAGCCGAAAACTGCATAAGGGACTGCATAACTTATGCAGTCCACTTATCTGATCCCACAAAGATTTCATTAATGAGCTGGCAGAAGATTCCCTCAGAAAATCCCTCCTAAAACACACCATTTTAGGGCTCCATGTCAGAAAATGCTATAAATAGCCCCATTTCCCATTTTAGAAAGGGGGGAAGCAAGTAGAGGAAGAAAAGGAATAGGGGAGGCAGCAGCTGAAGAGTCACAATCATCTCCCACTCTATTTCCAACCAGATTTGGAGATTTCTTTCTTTTCTTATATTTTTCCTACATTTCTAGTGTTTAGTTTCTTGTTTCTTAGCTTAGATTAAAGCTTTATTTCCTTATAAACTCAGAATTTCTTGTAAACATTATGGATAGTGAGTAGATTTACTTTGATTCTGGAGTAAGGGATGTAATATTTAGTTATTTTTGTGGATTTGAACTGGGTTAGTCCCAATTTAATGAATTTATGAGGTTTAATCCATTTCTTGTGTGCTTATTCACATGCTTAATGAAGGGCCCCATTAAGTTATGTTCTCAATCCTTGGTTGAAGTACCGAAAGGAGAAAACCAAGTGATAGTTAATCAAGAAATTGGACTTAATTAACTTAGATCTAGAAATAGACTAAGGGTTAAGAGGGTTTTAATAGATTGATTAAAGAACCTAATGGGTCTTGGTTAATTTTAACTCCACGAAAGTAGGATTAAGTTAATTAAGGCACTCTTCGTCTCACTCGAAAGAGTTTTCAAAGGATTTAGAATTAATCTCCTTTAAACCCATAAATTTCATGGATTGGGCTAGCTAGGGAAAATCCCAAAATGACTTAAATATGAACCCTTAACTCCAGAATCGTCTTTCATCAATTATTGCTTGGAATTTTACTTTTGAGTGTTTAGTTTAATCTCATTTTATTAATTTTCATTATTATCAATTTCTTTATTTTGCGAATTATTAAATTAGTCATTGTTTGAATTTAGTTTTGCATTTTCATACCTTATGCTTCAATTTCCTAAATTTCTTTTATTAATTTGATTAAAATACCATTTTAACATATTTTATTTTACATCAAAAATTTAATCATTAACACAACTCCTCGTGGGAACGATATCTTTTTCTATACTACTTGAACGACCCGTGCACTTGCGGTTGGGACACATCAAGTTTTTGGCGCCGTTGCCGGGGAGTTGTTTGTTTAATATTGAATTCTTGATTATTTTAGTTGTTTATAGTTTTATCTTTGTTATCTTTTCATTTTGTGTTTGTTTGTTTTTTTTTTAGGTACTCTTAATCTTTTATGAGAAGAGCTAGAAGCACAAGTGATACATCCATATTATTTAATACTGAAATTGAGAAGTTTTGTAAAGTCAACAAGAAAGAAACCAGAAAAAGAAAAGAAGCATTGAGAGAAACTGAATTAGAAGCAGACATGGCTGATGAAAGAATCAGAATTGGTGGAGGTAATATTGGAAATGATCGAAATAATGAAAATGCAACTCATGGTGAAGAAGTTGTAAATGCTAATGTGCCTAAGGGAAGTATGATGGATCACGCATTTCCTCATTTTAATGATTTAAGAGAGAGTATAGCAAGACCAAGAATTGATGCAAATAGTTATAAGATGGATTTTGGAGTACTACAAATGATTCAGAATTCTCAATTTGGAGGTCATCCTTCAGAAAATCCTCATACTCATCTTAAGAAGTTTGTTATGATCTGTGACATGCAAAAGCAACCAGGAGTGTCTGATGATGCAGCAAGGCTAAAATTGTTTCCATTCTCTTTGAAAGATAGAGCATTGGATTGGCTTGATTCTTTACCTCACAACTCAATTACAAATTAGGAGCAGCTCACTGATGCATTTCTTGCCCAATACTTTCCACCTGGAAAAACTCAAGAGTTGAGGAATCAAATGATTGCTTTTAGACCAAGAGAAGATGAGACTCTTTATGAGTCATGGATGAGATGGAAGGAGTTGGAGAGACAATGTCCATATCATGCCATTCCTAAATGGATGATAAACCAGAATTTTTACACAAATGTCACTCCTGCTATCAGAGGAATCATTGATGCTCAAACTGGAGGGGAATTCATCATTAAGCATGAAGATGAAGCTTATGAGTTGTTAGAGAAAATAGCAAAGAATACTCATCTTTGGAGTAGTCCAAGAGGACCAGCTCCAACTCAAAAGAGGCAAGCTGCTGGAATGTATGAGCTTGATCCATTCAACATGATCAATGCCAAATTTGATGCACTCACTAATGTCCTTGCTAAGAAAATGGAGGATTTAAGTATGCTAGTCAGTTCATCATCATGCTCTGGGAATTCTCAACAAGTTACTTATGCAGAAGGAACAATGAGCTGTGGAGTAGATTATCCTTCATATGCTTGGAGGAATCATCCAAATTTTTCATGGGGGAATCAGCAAACTCAAGCTTTAACTCAGAACTTTCCACCATAACAACAAGGGCATCAATACCAACAACCTTGGCAACCACCACCTAGTTTTCAGCAAAAGAATGCAAATCCTGCACCTCTACCAAAGCAGAAGAACAAAGTTCCACCACAAAGCTTTATTACAACAAATTCTTGCTAATCAAACTAAGCGTGATGAAGAGATGAGAGAGATGAAAGCAAGGCTGGAACAAATGCAAACACACAATAGGATGCTGGAAAATCAGATTGCACAACAAGCACGCTCATCAAGTACCAAATCTATAGGGAAACTTCCTAGTCAAACAGAAAATCCAAGGGAGCAATGTCATGCCATCACATTGAGGAGTGGTAAAATAGTGCATAATGAGAAGAGTGAAAAAGTTGAAAAGAGAGAAAATGAGGAAGATTTTGAGGGAGATGAAAAACAAAAGAGTGAAAAAGGGAGTGCAAGAAAAGGTAAAGAGGAGGTTGGAGAGAAAGAAGAGAAATATATACCTCCAGAGCCTTACAAGCCACAGCTTCCCTTTCCACAGAGATTTCAAAAAGCCAAGCTTGATAAGCAATTTGGGAAGTTCTTAGAGGTTTTAAAAAAGCTATATATAGATGTGCCTTTTATTGATGCTCTTTCCCAAATGCCTTCTTATGCTAAGTTTTTGAAAGAAATTCTCTCAAACAAAAGAAGACTTGAAGATTATGAGACTATAGCCTTAACTGAGGAATGCAGTGCTATCCTCCAAAGGAAACTTCCTCCAAAGCTCAAGGATCCAGGGAGTTTTTCAATTCCATGCCACATTGGGGAATCATGTTTTATAAAAGCTTTATGTGATTTAGGGGCTAGTGTAAGCCTTATGCCCCTCTCCATCTATGAGAAGCTCAACATGGGAGATCTTAAGCCAACCCACATTTCTCTTCAGTTAGCTGATAGATCAATCAAGTATCCTGAAGGGATTTTAGAGAATGTACCTCTGAAGGTTAGGAAATTCTATATACCTGTTGACTTTGTCATCTTGGACATGGAAGAGGATTCTAATATCCCAATCATTTTGGGGAGGCCTTTCCTAGCTACAGCTGGTGCTTTGATTGACGTGAAAGGTGAGAAGCTTACTCTCAGAGTCGGAGAGGATCATTTAGTCTTCAACATTGGCAATGATAAGAAGAAGCAACATGAAGATGTAGACTCTTGTTTGAGAATTGATATAGTTGATGAGTTAGTAAAAGAGCACTTTAGAAAGAGCTATCTGAAGGCTTCTCTTGAAAGTTGTCTTATCCATGAAGGGAGTATCAATGATGAAAATCCAAAAGAGGTTGCATTTGCACAACATTTAAAGGGTAATCCACCTTGTCATATGGCATCAATCTTTCAATTTGAGCAAGTGGAGAAAAGTGAGGTCAAGCAACCATCTTTCAAAGAAAAAGATACACCAAAAGTTGTCAAGAAAGAAATGGTCGGATTTTTAGACAAAGCAACAAGGATCTTCTCATGTGATGGAAAGAAAATGAAGTATAGATTCATTGAAGCACCTATTGGAAACAGAGGCAATAAATTCCAATTCCAGCCACCATGAAAAATGACAAAAGTCCAGCTAAGGACTATAAATTAGCCCTCTTGGGAGGCATCCCAAGTCCTTTTATTTTTATTTTGCTGATTTACTTTTACTTTCATTACTTTTGTTTTTATCTTGAATCTCCCCAAATTCAATTTTTGACATTTGTTGAATTTTGTCCCTTGTAGATGTATTTCAATGGAGGAAGGTTGGTGAATTGTTGGGGAGTGACCCTTAACCTGAAATTATGTTCTTTAAATCTCCTACAAATTGATTGATTTTTCTTTGCATAACCAGGTCTGGTCCGCTACAGTTTTATGCAGAGAGGAAAATGAAATCTGCGGCAAGGAAAGGTCTGCAGCAGATGAATTATGTCCTTGGGTTGCTACGGTTTATGCAGAGCAAAAATGACATTCTGCAGAAAGAGGGTGCAGTAGATGGCTTACGTTCTTGGTGAGGTTGGGTGTGTAACTTTTAAGTAAATGTGCTTTTAATGTTAATATGGTGGTAAGTGAGCCATTTTTGCGATTATGAGCTTATTTGGGTTGTGGGATTTAAGGTGGAAATCTGCATTTTTCTTGGCATGACTTGGGAGTTCATCATTTGTGAATAGATACAACTTTATGCAGATTTTATTGAGTTTTAATGTGCTAAATGTTGATTTGCAGAATTTGAGTTAAAATGGCATGGGTTACAAATGCCTTTTATGCGAGATCCATCTTCTACAAGCTTGTGTGATGCATTTTGATGAACTTTGTATATATTGATGTGTTTTTGGTGAAAATTTCTCATGGTTTATGCTTCATGGAATTATATTTCTTCATTCTAGGTATTTTTCACACTTGCAAATCATGTTCCATTGCAATCTTAATCTTGTTGAATTGTGCATAAGCAATCGCATAGCTTATGCAATCTGCATAACCACAATTCTTGCCATTTTCATTCATATTGCAAAGTGCATGAGAAGAGTGCATAGCTTATGCAACTCTGCATAGCCTAATTTTGTCAAATTTCATATTTTTGAAACACATAAGCGAGTGCATGACTTATGCACATTTGCATAACTTCAAATTCTTCATTTTCTCTCTCTGTAAATGCATAAGGAGGGTGCATGACTTATGCATACGCATAACGAAACTCAAAAATCAAAACTGCGAGGGTGCATAAGCAGAGTGCATAACTTATGCACTTCCGCATGACAAAAAACTCTGATTTTCTCTCTCTGCCGAGACCTGCATAAGGAGAGTGCATGACTTATGCACTTCTGCATAACCACAAACCCAAAATTCCAAAACCCACCTAGGAGTGCATAAGCAGAGTGCATAGCTTATGCACAACTGCATGACCACCAACCCAAAATCTCAAAACTTGCCGAGAGGTGCATAAGCAGAGTGCATAGCTTATGCACAACTGCATGACCACATTTTCCAAAAACCAAAACATGCCGACAGGTGCATAAGCAGAGTGCATAGCTTATGCACTTCCGCATGACCACTCTCCCTGAAAGTCAAAACTTGCGAGCGATTGCATAAGGGCGATTGCATGACTTATGCACTTTTGCATGAGCTATTTCTCTGAAGTCCAAAGCAAGCCGAAACTTGCATAAGTTAGTGCATAAGCTATGCACTCCTGCATAATCAGTTTTTCACATCTTTTTATTACCCATCGAAATATGCATAAGAGAGTGCATAAGTTATGCACAACTTACTTTTCACTTATGCAGTTTTTACACAAACCCTGTTCAAATCAAATTTGTTTTCGGCACCATTTTTCCCACGTCCACCTCCCGATATTCCTGTTCACTCCTTTTTTCCCCCACGTCCATTTATTCCGGCATTACCTCTCCTCTTCTTCTCCACTCCTATTTTCGCCGCATTTGCCCTAACTTTTCTCTGCATCTTTCACTTTGCACATATTTGTCCATACTCTGTATATATTTGCATGCCTCTACTGGTGGTTGCACATTTTCCCTTGCTCATCATCATGCAGCAGCTTTTGAATATACTGCATAGGCTATGAATACCCTTATGCAAATATTTTGCATAGCCTGTGCAGTCCTCTATGCCACTCATGCAGAACCGCACAGCTTATGCACCTGTTCTGGACAACACTTTACTCTGCATAACCTGTGCAGCTTCTTATGCATCCCCATTATATCTTGAATTCTCATCTGCTCCATACCAGGTAACTCTTTCTTTTTGCTCTTAAATCTCACAATTCCTGGTAATTCCTGTTTACTTTGAGTTTTGATAATGCACTACTTGAGACATTGAGGACAATGTCTAATTTTGAGTTTGGGGGTGCACATTTTGATTTTTGCTTCATTTTCACATTTTGAGTATAGGAGCATCTCATCCCATTCCATTTACATATATTGTAAATATTTTACATATACATCCTTACATACATATACATAACACATTTACACACACATTATACATCACTTAGAAATTGTACACATTGCACACAAATAGACTTCCTCCATTTAGTTAATGCATTACTCATTTTTAGGAATCATGCATCATGCATTAAAATCTTTTGCCAAATCCCTTGAGTATTGAAAAGCTACCTATGAGAGTGATTTGACTTACCTTTAGTTGGGCTTGTGGATTGAAAGTCTCCTAAGAGGTGCAAGGTTTTGAAGTGTCTATCCCTTGCCTATATCTTCTTAGCCAAAAAGCCACCCAACTAGTCCTTTAGAGATTGGAGTGTTTAGAGGGAGTTATTGGATATAAGGTAGTCAAATGATGTCTCACCAATCCTAGAACAAATTTTCTAAACCTTTCAAGGCGAAATACCAGCTTGTACTTGAAAAGAGAGATGATTAGGCATTCTTTGATTTAAACCTTCTCATTTTAAACCTTTGGCCCTTTTCCTAATTAAAATTGACCCTTGCAAACCCCTTTGAGCCTTTTTACCCCTAATTTTTCTTGAAATCCTTATTGTTACCTAGCCAATGAACCAAACACTCCAACATTTTTCATGAGAATAATTATTTATAACATTAGGTACATAAAAAAAAAAAAAGAAAAGAAAAGAAAAGAAAAAAAATTCAATAAAAGGGAGAAGAAGTGCTTGTCATCTTGTAAAAGTGTTAGTATATGTGCTTTTCACTATTGTCATTCAAAATGAAAGAAATCCACCCAAAGTATTAAAAGAAATGAGTTTGGGGGTGGCATTTTTAGGGACAATCATCAAAAGAAAATGCAAGATACAAGTTTAAAGTATCAAAATGTCCCTCCATTTTTATGTGTTTTGTAAACTATGCTAGCACTTGACAATTCTCATTGTGTATTTCTCTCCTTCATATATAAAAAAAAAGAGAAAAAGAAAAAAAATAATAAAATAAGAAGTGTACCTTATGTTGTCAAGATTGAAAATATTCTCATGCTTTGAATCCTTTTTACCCATCTTTCTTCTTAGCCTCATTTTGAATCCCATGGCCCCATTACATCCCTAAAAAGACTTTTGATCTCTTGATAGTATTTGCTACATTAGTGGAGATGGGAGTAGGGAATTTGCCTATGGGATTGGAAAACTATTCATTCATTCATTCAATTCCATCATTCCATATAGAGACACTTTGACTATTGATTGTCCTAGAATTCCTTTTGAGCATGACTCTCTCTTTTGATTGGTTGGTTTGGGGATTTTGAATGATAATTGACTTGATGGCTAAGCGGTGAAAGCTTGGATAAGCATTAGATTCTTTGCATTTTGAAGGATGGGTATATGGATTGCTGGTATGGCTAAAGGTGTGTTAAGTTACTTTAATAGGTGATTTTCATAGCTCTTTGGATAAGGCACCCCTAAAAATTGCATCACACTTTAAAGTTTGCTTGAGGACAAGCAAAAGCTTGAGTTTGGGGGTATTTGATGCATACATTTTGCATTATCATTTAGGTTTAATTTCATAGCCATTTTATTTGATTATTAGTCACTTTTAGCTAATTTCATTAGTTATTTAGTTAGTTTTTCATAATTGTCAATTTTGGATTAATTTGTAATTTTTACTTTGTTTTGTAGGAAAAATGGTGTTTTTGAAGAACTGAAAAGAAATTTTGCCATTGAGGAGTGACTTCTACAGCCAAAGATGTCAAAAACAAGTTTTCAAGTGGAAATATGCATTGACAAAATTGCGCATAACTTGCCGCATAAGCTATGCAGATCCGCATGAGGAGAAGAAACACTATTCCAACACCTACCGAATTGTGCATAAAGAGAGTGCATAGCTTATGCAGATTCACGCCTCCCTTATGCAATCTCACGGAAATGTGCATAACCTATGCGCCAAGTCAAGCAGTTTTGCATAAGTGAACCAGAAACAGCCGAAAACTGCATAAGGGACTGCATAACTTATGCAGTCCACTTATGCAGTCCCACAAAGATTTCATTAATGAGCTGGCAGAAGATTCCCTCAGAAAATCCCTCCTAAAACACACCATTTTAGGGCTCCATGCCAGAAAATGCTATAAATAGCCCCATTTCCCATTTTAGAAAGGGGGGAAGCAAGTAGAGGAAGAAAAGGAATAGGGGAGGCAGCAGCTGAAGAGTCACAATCATCTCCCACTCCATTTCCAACCAGATTTGGAGATTTCTTTCTTTTCTTACATTTTTCCTACATTTCTAGTGTTTAGTTTCTTGTTTCTTAGTTTAGATTAAAGCTTTATTTCCTTATAAACTCAGAATTTCTTGTAAACATTATGGATAGTGAGTAGATTTACTTTGATTCTGGAGTAAGGGATGTAATATTTAGTTATTTTTGTGGATTTGAACTGGGTTAGTCCCAATTTAATGAATTTATGAGGTTTAATCCATTTCTTGTGTGCTTATTCACATGCTTAATGAAGGGCCCCATTAAGTTATGTTCTTAATCCTTGGTTGAAGCACCGAAAGGAGAAAACCAAGTGATAGTTAATCAAGAAATTGGACTTAATTAACTTAGATCTAGAAATAGACTAAGGGTTAAGAGGGTTTTAATAGATTGATTAAAGAACCTAATGGGTCTTGGTTAATTTTAATTCCACGAAAGTAGGATTAAGTTAATTAAGGCACTCTTTGTCTCACTCGAAAGAGTTTTCAAAGGATTTTAGAATTAATCTCCTTTAAACCCATAAATTTCATGGATTGGGCTAGCTAGGGAAAATCCCAAAATGACTTAAATATGAACCCTTAACTCCAGAATCGTCTTTCATCAATTATTGCTTGGAATTTTACTTTTGAGTGTTTAGTTTAATCTCATTTTATTAATTTTCATTATTATCAATTTCTTTATTTTGCAAATTATTAAATTAGTCATTGTTTGAATTTAGTTTTGCATTTTCATACCTTATGCTTCAATTTCCTAAATTTCTTTTATTAATTTGATTAAAATACCATTTTAACATATTTTATTTTACATCAAAAATTCAATCATTAACACAACTCCTCGTGGAAACGATATCTTTTTCTATACTACTTGAACGACCCGTGCACTTGCGGTTGGGACACATCAATTGTGTTTGGCAATTTATGATTTATTTATTACATTTTAAATTTTTATTGTGCACCACTGAGTATTTTTATACTCAGCGATGGCTTATTTTGCTGTCGCAGATAAGAGCAAGGAAAAAGCAGCAGAGTGAGCTGCGATTAAATCGAGGATTACATTGATCTTTTGTACGGGTATTATTTTATACCCTTGTAGATAAATTTTGATGTAAATATGGAAGTGTTGTATGTATCAATATAAAGTCGAGCAATTGTAAATAAATTGTAATAATATTATTTTGGATTTTCTTCTGTAAATTTAATATTTGTACATATGAATTTCCTGCTTTATGTTTTGTGAATGGAATCATTAAATATTCTGAGTTGACAAATTTGATTTGGATTGTGGAACTATTTTGGAATGAATTGATTTGAGTTGAATTGTGAATTATTGGAGGTTGGGAGTTGTGAAACATTTTTGGGAGTGTTTTTCTCAGGTATTTGAAGAACTGGTTTCTCAAAATAAAGAGGGAACTCTGTCAAAATTTTTATAAAAATTGCGGCAAAAGTAAAATGGACAAAAAATTTTACTAGTATTAAACTTGAATAAATGATTTTAAATTCTTATCAAAATGCTCACCACTTCCAAAATGTAAGAAAATTGTTTTAAAATCCTTTGTAGGGTACTTAATGAGTTATCGGTAGGTGAAGTTCGGTAGTTCATTAAGTATTCTACGGGATCATGTTATGCCTTACAGAGGGGTAAGGTGTGACATTAGAACACTTCAATTCCCCTCACTTGCAAGGCTATCTGAATTCTCTCTCTCCCAATCATGTAAAAATTTCAAGTTTCTCAATATAATTTCATCAATTTCTATATCAATTCACTCAATTGCACTAAAAAAAGAAGATTGAATTAACTCACCTTTCTCTTGAATTTCCAAAGCTCTAATTTCTCCAATTTCTTCTTTCTTCTTTCTTCTTGTTCCCAAATAGCTTCGCAAGGTCTAGGGATAGATTTTAATATTGGGACTTAGTAAATTTATGGAGAATTTTTAGGGTTTTAAGAGCTCCCAAAACTCATCAATGGAGGTTTAAGTGAGAGAGTGAAAGAGAGAGGGAGTGGGACGGCAAGCAAGAAGAAGATGGAATGAATTTATTTATTTATTTCTTTATTGGTCACTTTATATAGTAATTATCCCCTAATTTCCAAAATATAAATTAATAAATTTTTTATTATATCATGCTTATCTAATGGTGATATCATACTTCACCTTTTTTCTTTTCTTTTTTTTTTCCTTTTCGTCCACAACTCTTCATGTTTTTAATCATTTTGTCACAATTTTGATTTCCTATATTTTAATGGATATTTAGGTCAAAAGTCACCTCTAAGGATGAATTGACCAATTTGCCCCTCACCGATTTGATCCGTTTCTCCAATAGTGCTAAATTACTTCCGGAACCCTGATTCAATTATTTGAGCTTGTTCTCAATTCTTTTCTGTAATTTTCATATTACCCTTAGCTTCGCAATAATTTTTAGGCCTGGGGTGCTATAGGGTCCCACTCGAAAATAGGGTAGCGATTGACCTCGCAGTCACTTTCCAGTTCGGTCACTCATCGTTGTGGCCTCGGCTCATTTAACCTATTATGTCTTGTTTTCTTAATTTTCATTTCATCTTCATGTATTGGCTATTTATTTTCATTTATGGCTTTCTAGATGACTTAATTCTGGTTCTAAACCCCTTAACTGTCCGGATCGACATCGGTCACCGGAACAGTGGATGTATAGGACTATGCATGTAGGGGTGTTACAATAATTATTGTTATGATAATATAATAAATTTTTATTTTTTATGACATACATGTTATATGTATACTTATTATTTTTAGATTAAGTTAATAAAAACAAAAATATATAAATGAAAATAAGAAATTATTTTGATGAAATTTATTATCATGATATAATTTTATAATTATAAGCATTTTATAAATATATAAATTAAATTATTTGTTCTTTTATTGGTTCATATATTTTTCGTGTCAATTTCTTCAATAATAAAATGCATAGGTTTATTAAGATTAATTAGCTTTTAGTATTATATAATTTTTTATAAAATATATATAATTAGCGTGAAAAATCTAAATTTTTTTTAATACCATTTAAAAGTTTATACATATAATAGTAAAATAAATTCAATTTAATATAATTTCATATAATGTTAAATTTTTAACTTTTTTTTATTCAACTTTTTAATTTTATTTGATAAAATTATCTATGAATACTTATATCAATAAGTATTAATATTATTGATTTTTATTTGATATATAAATTTTACATAGTTTTACATTTTCTTGTGATATGTAGAAAAACTTTAAAAACAAGATTGATAAATATAATAATATTAATAAATTATTTATAAAAAATAAATTAATAAATGAAATTTTCTTTTTATATAAAAAATAAAAAACCAATGTTAATAGAATGAAAAAACAATGACGTTAATATATTATTAATTTTAATTGGAATGGTTATATTAAAAACTGTATAGATAATTATTTGATTTACAATAAAACACTTTTTCAAATTAGTTTCTAACATATTTTAAATCAATTTTTTTTATAATTATTTTTTTAAAGGTAAACGTCAAATTTTAACAAAGTTGTTGAATTCAAATAAATAAAAATTGTATTAAATGAAAAGTTATTGAATCCAAATAAATAAAAATTCTATTAAATGATGTAATTCTTATATTCATATAAAAATTAGACTATTTTCAAATCAAAATATTAATTTAAGTTTGTATTTAAATATAAGTTTGTTTAATTCAAATAAAAATTCTATATTCAAATAATGATTTCTAATTTTTTTTAATACATATCCACTATTTGCTATTCTAAAATAAGATTATAGTATTAAAAGATTAAAAAATCATTATTTTTTTATATATGTATACACATTAGCATTTTTAAACTTTTAACAGTATACCATTTAAAAAAAAATCAGTATTATAAATTTCAATCATTCGATTAATTATATTAATTTTATAATTAAACTAAAGCTTAACATATTATGTTAAGTATTAATTTTTTAATTAATATATTTATTTATTTTTTTCTCATATATATAATTTATTTTATATGCTTTGTATGTAATTATATATTATTTAAAAATTTTATATTCATATAATTTTATTATATATTACATAATTTTTTATACTATTTTCTTTTTGTTTTATATATATTTAAAGCTTATCAATAAATGTAGTATAGGATTTATAAATTCAATTTTAATTAGAACTAACTTATATTAATGCAATTATTAAGAATTTTAGAAATATATTTGTAATTAAAAAATATAATTTTATTTTATATGAAATATTTTTGAAATCAACTAATAAAAAATTAAATTAAAAGAAAACTTAAAAACATTAATAAAAGAATTCATATATTTAGCTAGCAAAAATTAATTTATTTTCTTATTTATTTACGTAAATTTAAATATAATTGTAATAAAATATTTTTACATAAATGTTTATAAGATAGAGATAAAAATATATTAAAATTTTTTAAAAAAGTGATTTGTATAAATAAAATACCTTCTTATTTTTGTAAATAATATAAATTATGAAGATATTTTTATAAAATTTTATTTTAAATTATATTATAATAAAAATTTAATTAAGTAGAATTTAAATATAAGTAGCATTAAGAATTTTAAATTAATATAAACTCTAAAATTATATATATAATTAAGTTATAAAAATTTTAAATTTATATAAATTGTAAAATTAAATTAAATAATAAAAAATATAATTATAAATATCATAAACAATGAAAGGTAATTTGGGTAAAGTCAATATTCCTTTCTCCCTTCACACATTTATATATTATATAGATAAAAAAAAAAAGGTGAACATGCACCACATCACATAAATTTATTTAATGTTCCCATGAAATCAACAATTTAGAGAGGGCTTCATTTTGCATTCTAAATCTGAAAAGATTAATTTTCTGTTAACTGTAAATGGAAATAAGGATACCTTAACCATTTATATTTTTATGTTGAGACTAAAATAAAAAGAAAAAGAAAATACCTATTTTACAATATAATTTCAAAAAAAATGATAAGTTTGAAATTTGTTGTGATAATTTATCATCGTAATAGAGTTATTTTTAATAATATAAAATATTAAATTTAAATTTTAATTAGAGTTAATTATAAAAAAAATTATGATAATTTTATTTTTAACGACATAAACTATTAATTTGGTCAATAACTATGCTGGAACAATTGGAGCAAATCCATTGAAACTCACAACTTGTCATTAAAGCAGTTGATTAAATTATTTGGACATATGGGCGTACAAGTAAAATAACAATAAAATATTAAAATCAAAATAATTAAAAAAATTTAAAAAAAAAAAAACTATCCGAAGTTATTACTCGGTCTACGCAATTTTCAATGGAATTTGTTAAAGCAAGTATTCTTTGTTTTTGCTATTCTATCGACTTAGAGGTATTTGATTTATTTGTTAGATATAGTTGATAGTTAATAGACACTTAAATAAATAAAATTGAGTGTTTGATAAATTTTAAAAAATAAAATTAATAACTGATGGGTAGCTGATATGATATCTATCAGCTGCAGTTTATATCAGCTCTATTTTTAGAGTTATTTCACATCAGCTGATAATTGATTTAATTTTATTTTTTATTTTGATCATATTATTCTTTTTTATTTTGATCATATTTTTTTTTTTGATCATATTATTTTTTTTTATTTAACTCGAAAATTAATTTTATTAATATTTTTATATTTTTCATTTATAATTTTAACATTTTAATTAACACATTTCAATTTTGTTAACATATTTATTATTAATAATATAAAATATAAAATATTTATTTATATCTAAAAACTTAAAATTAATTATAAGTTTTTAATAATAATAATAATTAATTTATTATTTTATCTATATTTTTTAAATTATTTAATTATTTTTTAAAAAATTTAATTATTTTCTTATTTTAATAATAAAATAAATAATATAATATAATAAATTAATAATTATATTTTTATTTTAATAATATAATAAATGATATAATATATTAATTTGATAATTATATATTTAATTTAATAATAAAATAAATAATATAATATAATAAATTTATAATTTTATATTTATTTAAATAATAAAATAAATTATATAATACATACCCTTATTGGTCATTTAAGATATCAACAGTAATAGCTAAACATAATTTTATCAAACACTTAACATAAATTAGCTATCATCAGCTACCAACTATCAACTATCAGGTAACGGTAACAACTATCAATTAACAATTATTAGCTATATTCAACAATTAAAACAAACAGTCCCTTAATTTTTTTTTCCCTTGTTCTTCATCTTTTGACATAAAAAAGAGTAAAAAAATAAAACAAAACCTAAACAGGCTCATATTGCCCGTAGAAAAAGACACCGCTCTTTGTGAGTTTCTGCACCGAAATCACGAAAGAAAAAAACAATGTGCATCCCATTTTCCTACAGCTACAAAGGCAGCTTTTTGAATGGAATGAGGCACACGACATTCCATACCATACTATGGCACTAGTGGCACTGCAGCTGCAACACGACGCCTACAAATTTATTCAGTTTTCTTTTATCTCTATCAAATCATCAAACTAGTTGAGTCCTATGAGCTACTGCTATGTGTAGCTGGCAAAAGAATAATGCTAAAAATAAGATGAAAAAGAAATCTTTATTAAAAAGCTTCAATTAGAGTCCAAATCTTCTGCTAATCTTTATTCAAATACTTAGTGGTAGAAATAGTTTTCCCCTATTTGTAAGTGAGACTAATAAAGCCATCAATCTTTAATCTCTTTTCCTTTTAAAAAAGACTCTTTATTGACTGAAATGCTTATGACACCTTAACCTCTTTTCCATTCATTAGCAATTACTACATAAAAGAGGAATATTTAACCTAATAAAGCAAATGACAGTTGTTTTAGCTTTGCTTTTATGTTACATTATTTAAAAAAATGCTTAGCAGCTGGATGCAGGACTTAAAGATTATACATCTTCTTATTCTTGTTCTTGTTATTATTGGTTTTGGCAAACTCACAAGACTCTTGGAAAATGAGATTACACGTATCTAAAACCCTGTTTAATGTTTATGTCTTTGTCACACGTACGCCATCATTATCCCTTTGGATTCTCCTTAATTATCTTTTGATTTTATTTTGTTCATACTTAGTTATCTTTTTATTGGTTTTCTTAATTAAGTGTTTAAAAATATTATTAGAATCCTAAACTGTGATCTACTTTGTCTTAGTCCCACATGCCAAAGTTGTAATGTTGAAGATTATGCTGTATTTATTATTAGTGGGTAGGTTTGTTTGGCAATAATTTTTAGGCTAATTATTAAGTATTTTTGATATATATATATCTTCACTCATAAAATAGTGAGTATATTTTTTTATTTTTAAATAATTATTTTTATGTGAGTGTATAATTCATTAAAAATAAGTAAGCTTATTTTATATTTAGTGCACTTTATATATTATATAATTTGTCAAACTTTTAAGATAATATTTAAAAAATTAAAATATTATTTCTCTTATTTATATTATTCGATTACATAGTATTTATAATAGTATTTAGAGTTTGAAAAAATATTTTGATTAGAGTTAAAAAAATAATATTATTAATTTTTTATTTAATAGTTAATTCAACAATAATTTTTACTAAACACTTCTATTTTAAATCAATAAATAAATAATTAATCACTAATAACTATTAAAATAACTTATTATATTAAGTACCTACATTGTATAGCTACAAATATCAACTAAAATAGGCGGTGGCATTTAGATCGAGACTTCAAGAAAGCATAATTTTAAAAAATATTAGCAAATTATTTTTAAAATATTATTTAATTATTTTAAAGGTTATTGTAACTAAAATATGATAAATATTTTAATATATATATATTTTTAATAACAATTTCATCAATAATATCAAAAAGAGTAATTTGCTATCATGTTGCTGTTGTTTGGCTTCATAGACTTTGTTACAAAATAGAAGTAGGCAGAGGATGTCAAGCCAATTTTTGACCTAACTAAGACTGTTTCCTCGCACTGAATGTTGGGAAAAATGCGAAATTAATGCCAATAATTTTTTCTTTTCAGCGACCAATGATTTCCCAGACCTATGCATGTGAAGATTAATAGTAATGTTTATTTTAGCATTTCAATATCAACTAATTTTAATTCAGGAGTATTAAGTTGAGTTTCAATATTTACTGTTAATAATGTTATATAAACATCAAACACGTTATTCTAAATGGTAATCAATCTCTCCTCTTTTTAAAATTCTTCACTTGCTTCTGGGGTGACATGACAGGAACAGCTCATTCAAGTGATGATTGAAGATGATGATTTGACTGGAAAAAAGGGAGGCACCAATAATAGACATATGAAGAGAGGAGAATATCAAACGCTAAGAATGTTTTATATGACAATTAAGGTAATTACATAATTTTTTATAATTATTTTTTAGCATTTCAATTCAGCTTTAAAACTTCAAAAATAATTGGCATCGAATTGGTGAATCGTAATGAGTAAGAGGCTACTTCAGGCCTTCAAATGGCGACAGTATTGCTACAGCAATGGGGCTAGGGTCACTTTGGTGTGGACTCGCGACCTAACTGTCCCAAAACTGAGGTTTTAGTTGGGTTCCCACGACGATGAGGTCGACAGCGTGATTGGAAGAGAATGCAGTCCAGAAGCCTGCTTCAGGGCTAAAGAGTGTTAACAAGCTCATTAGGTTGCTCTCACTGCTTCGATTAAGAAAATCTTCAATCTGCGTTATTATTTTCTCATACTGTGCTATTTTCTTTTGGATTTTGAATTATAATATCCAAATTGTCAAATTTTCACCCATTCCTTTGATTCTAGTGTGAATTTTTGAGATTGAGTAAATTGATCTATTTTTTTAACAAATTTAAATTTGTACTTAGATTTGATTGTAAAATTATATGAGTTATGAGATCATATATTTATTAATAATAAAAAAAAAGAGATCATACATTTGAATCAGATTGTCTATAAAATAAATTTGAATTTGTCCTTGTTAATTATTCGTATTATTTTGAACTAATTTAGATTGTTTTTATTTGTGATATATTGTTATCAAGATAATTAAATTGAGAATCTATATATAGAGAGAGGAGTTGTTTAATATTATTGTTAAATTATTATGGATAAAAATATTTTTTAAAATATATTTAAAAATATTTAAAAATTACTTAAAATTAAATTTAATATATTTTATTTATTATAATATTATAATGATAAAAGGAGAGAGGAGGATTATTTAATTTAAATCATTTTATCATGTTAAAATTGAAAAACTAACTGACATAAGTTAAAAGAATTTTATATTTATTAAATTAGTGTTAAAGAATTTATAATATAAATTAAATTTAATAACTGTTCAATTTCAGATCTCTAGGTTCAAACACAAGCAATCAAATATAACATTATTTAAGCTAATAACCCTACACAGGCAAGTGGCAGAATTTAATCAAGTCAAGAACTGGAGCATGATGCCAGTGATGGACATAGTGAATATACTATACTAAAATGCATAGGGAAGTGGCGAAGAAGAGCAGTGCTTGACTGAATCTGAGTGACAAGTGACTGTAGGGTGATCTGACTCTCTGTAGACTGTGAGTTGGAAATGTCCAATCCTAGGCAGAGAAGAGAAGAAAGAAAATAAAAAAGAAAAAAAGAAACACCTTTGGACCCCCACCTACAGCTCTTTATAGCGCGCGACTCTCGGGGGTCGGTGGGTTTATGCCCATTTGTTTCGTGGGAGTGGAGGTGGGGATGTATAAGGGGAAGAGATGGAGGACATTGCAGCCTGCAGTACTTCGTTGCACTTTGCAGAGGCAACGCCAGAGCTCATTTGTGTCTCTCTCAAGTCTCTTCTCCGGTGTCTACGTGTACACCACACGTGGTTTTCCAGCAACAGGTCTCCACAAACAGTACATTAATTTGTCTGACAGAGAACGCATTTCACTGTTTACCGTTGAAATTTCGTACTCTTTAACTCATATGCGGATCCTTCTTTTATTATCTCTATTCTATTGCCTACCAGTACACACATACATGAGGTCATTCTTTTTCTTTTAAATAATAAATGATTTTTGTTAGTGGTCGTAAAGAATGCAGATTTGAGTATTAAAAGATGTGTTTGTTACTTTTTATCAAAGTTTTATTACATTATGTACGTTTTTGGCTAAATGATATGTGCAATCCAAACTTTTTTTGTTTTAATTTTTCTTATTCTTAAACTTTTTCAAAAATTATTATAATTTTAAATTTGTAATTTTTTTAGAATATAGCCGTAATAAACTTGAATTTATATAAAATGAGCCCTCTAAACTTCTGATTTAATCATTGCATCAAATTTTATATAGAGTTAACATTATGATTATTTCATTTATGTGCATATTTTAATTGATCATGTATAAATTTTTATATAAATATTTAATTTAAATATTTGACTTTATTATTAAATTAGTGAATATAGACATTCAAAAATTTAAGATTTATCAGAGTCAAATTTGAAATTCAATTGGCATATATATATATGCTTTCTTGGAATGAGGAGGTTGCACATATGTTTTTTAGCCTTATGTATTTTATTAGGGATAGAAAACATTCAAGCAAAATATATTTAAATATCCAATTTAACTGCATAATAGAATTAAAATATTAAATAATCTCAATTCATATATTTCTTTTGTCATTGAATCAGTAATTTAATAATTAAATATATGTCTCATAACATATAATAAATTGAGAATTTAAATTTTAATATCAAATTAAAATATTGAAAATTAATTAAAATTATTTTAAGAGCAAAAGAAAAAAAAATATTAAAATACTGCGATCGAATAGAGTACAAAATCATAATAAAACAATGATTTAATTTCTAAACATAAAATGTTGTTTCTAAGGGTGGTGTAGACATTGATTTAATTTCTTTCCCATGGCATTTGTCTCGTAGATATGCATTTATTAGCGCGTGATATGGGTGGCAAGCTTCAAGATTCTCAAAGATTGTTGGAGCATTTAAGTGGACATTAACAATCTTCCTCAATTAGGTAGGCATTTAATTACCACTTCTTGGACTAAATTATCAAATCAAGTGATTAGTTATTCCTGCAAAATGCAATAAATTTTGGCCAGGAATTTACCTTTGAATGTGTTCGAGGATTGTGATTCTAAGCTTAGGTAACTTTTTTTTTTCTTCGAAAGTTAGGTAGTAGATTCATTGATCAATAAAATTCATTATAAAGGGGTCATAATTGAAGAAAGACAAACGAAACTGTCACGACCCATAATTTTGAACCGTAATCGGTGTATAATTTAAGTATTCTTAAATCATATAAGCCTTATCAGAATATCTTGAATAAATATATTGTCACTTACTAATTCAAAAAAAAATAGATCAAATCTAAATAAATAAAATACTAAATAAACATCATAAATATCCCATAACTAGACTGCGGAGTCTCTACAAATTTCAAATAAAAACTTAAATTATTCAATAAACTAAACTAATTATTAGTCTGATAAAACATGAATTCGTGCATATCATTAGAACAAATCAAAAATTGTCCTTCTCCAGAAAATGGACTGAATATTTGAATCAGCTGTATAATTCTACTAACCTGAAGCAGATAACAGACAGAGAAAACGTGGTTTGAGCTAATGCTCAGTGAATGATAATTATAGCACACAACGGAATAAGAATAAGCAGACGCTTGATGAATTTCACAATAAATTTTCTATTCAATAAAATCATACTCATGCTATCAAAATCATTAATAAAATAATTTCATAATATATATATATATATATATATATATATATCTGTGGAGGAGGAGGAAGGTATCTAATATCTGGTAGCGTGCTTACCATCTGGCAATTGGTGATATGGGGTATCATCACCCTGGTATACTGTACCATAAAATTTTATTAAATGAACTTCTTATATATATATATATATATATATATTATCTAATATCCGGTAGCGTACTTACCATCTGGCATTTGGTGATATGGGGTATCATCACCCTGGTATACTGTACCATAAAATTTTATTAAATGAACTTCTTATATATATATCTGGCAATTGGTGATATGGGGTATCATCACCCTGGTATACTGTACCATAAAATTTTATTAAATGAACTTCTTATATATATATATATATATTATCTAATATCCGGTAGCGTGCTTACCATCTGGCATTTGGTGATATGGGGTATCATCACTTAGTATCTTTGTACCATAAAATTTTATTAAATGAACTTCTTATATATATATATATATATATATATATATATATATAAGAAGTTCATTTAATAAAATTTTATGGTACAGTATACCAGGGTGATGATACCCCATATCACCAAATGCCAGATGGTAAGCACGCTGCCGGATATTAGATACCTTCCTCCTCCTCCACAGATATCAATGCATATGATACTAATGCAAACAATAAATTGTAATGATGTATGACTCAATAATACAACCTAATACCGTGATAGTCCACACGGAGGAGCCAGATAACAGATACAGATATAGGGTGCAGGTACCAATTCAAACAGAAAATCAATATCTAAAAATCAATCAAAATCAACCCAAAGATTCCAGATAATGAACATTAACTGACAGTGTAATTTCAATAGTTTATTTCAACAATTTCAGAGAATCAACAAAATCAAATCAATCTTAAATCAATTCCGCGTAACACATCTATAAATTCCACAATTAAATATCAATCAATATAAAATACATTAAAGGCCTATTTTCGGAATCCTAATAGCTCTAATGCAGAGATAATTGACAAAATTAATTATTTAATTAAAATCGAAATAAAATTCAATAATAAAATAAAATTCTAGAAAAACACATGTAAAATAATTGTTAAAATTTTGATTTAAATTTTCATTTAATAACAATTTTAATATTAAGAAATTTTAAAATGGACTAAAAGGGTGTCATATACTATAATTACCACTCACCTGGAACCTCCAAAATAATAGTTATACTCAATAGAAGAGAAACAATTTTAACTGACAGATTGAATATTCGAATCTCTTACATACCCAAAGTATAGCAAAAACTTAATCAATTAAACTAATATAATAGACCCATTGAATGTAAAAATTTTATTTTAAAATCAAAGTTAATAATAATAATAATGAAATTAATAAAAATATATTAATTTAATATATATATATATATATATATATATATATATATATATATATATATATATAATCTAAATTCAAGGTTTTTGTTCCACAGTAATCATTATCAACCCAATTCAATACCAATAGTCAAAGAAAAAAAATGAGTTTCTAAAGTTGTTGTAACAATTTAAGGAAAGAAAATAAAATCAAATTCACCCATTATTGAATAAAGAAAGAGAATTTTTACCTTGAAAATATAATCGAAGGTAATGAATAGAGAAGTAAAAATTTATGGATTCTCTGCGCATATATATATATCAATAAATAAAAGATTATGAAAATACCTATTGAGAGTATTTGATATAAAAGGAGGTGATAAACAGACTTTGAGAGCAAAGTTTAGCAGAAAGAAATTATTATGGTATATATATTTCAAGAGTTCCATTAGGTGTATAATGGGATAAGAGTTATTATTGAACTGGGTTGTTCAGATTACAGATATATATTTAATATATATATATATATATATATATATAAGCAGACAATCTAATAAAATATTTCTTTTTTTTTTATAAATATTAGATTATTGTTAGCTAATTAAAATAAATAAATAAATAGATAAAATATTGGGTTTCCACATACTTTCCCCCTTAAAAGAAATTCGATCCCCGAATTTAAACAGACAAAATCCTAATCTAAAGAATTAAATAAGTGAAGATGTTTGGCTCGCATTTTATATTCTACCTCCCATATGGTCTCACTACTTGAGTGATTATGCCATAAGACTTTGACCAAAGCCACTTCCTTAGACTGGAGTTTCCTAATTTGTTGATATAAAATATTTACTGGTTGCTCCTCATATGACATATCATCTCTAAATTGTATGGTTTGAGGTTGCAAAATATGAAATGGATCTGGTACATACTTTTTAAGCATAGAAATATGAAAAACTGGATGTACATGTGCAAAACCAGGTGGAAGGGCTAAACGGTAAGCAACTGCTCCAATTCTCTCCAAATTTTCAAATGGACCAATAAAACGAGGACTGAGCTTCCCTTTCTTCCCAAACCTCATGATTTCTTTCACAGGTGAAACTCTAAAAAATACATGATCACCAACCATAAACTCTACATCTTTACGCTTAGGGTCAGCATAACTTATTTATTTACTCTGAGCAATCAAAAGTCTATCACGAATTAGCCGAACCTTCTCTGAAGTTAACTGTATCGACTTTGGTCTAGTAAGCCTTCTTTCTCCAACTTCATCCCAACAAATCGGTAACCTACACTTTCGATAATATAATGCCTCATATGGAGCCATCTCTACACTTACCTGATAATTGTTATTATAAGCAAACTCCACTAAAGGCAAATGATGATCCCAATAGCCATCAAAATCCATAACACATGCACGAAGCATGTCCTCCAATGTCTGTATGGTCCTTTTTGACTGTCCATTCGTCTAAGGGTGAAAAGTAATACTAAATTCTACTCGGGTTCCTAAAGCTTCTTGGAATTTCTTCCAAAATCGAGAAGTAAACTGAGTACCACGATCAGAGATAATGGAAATTGGAACACCATGAAGACTAACGATCTTGTCTGTATAAAATTGTGCAAGTTCAGCAAAGTCATATGTATTCTTCACAGGAAAGAAATGAGCAGATTTTGTCAATCTGTCCATTATCACCCAGATTGCATTGTAACCACCTCGTGTACTAGGTAAACCCACAATAAAGTCCATAGTAATATGCTCCCACTTCTACTCGGGAATAGGCAACGGTTGAAGTAACCCAGATGATCTCTGATGTTCTGTCTTAACCTGTTGACAAGTCAAACATTCAGCAACAAAGTTTGCAACATCCCTCTTCATGCCACCCCACCAATAATGCTCCCTTAAATCACAGTACATCTTAGTTGAACCTGGGTATACTGTGTAAGTAAAATGGTGTACCTCCTCCATGATTTTTCTTCTCAACTCTTCAACATTGGGACACAAAGTCTAGTGCCATAACGAAGAACTCCATCATCATTTAACATGAACCCTTGAGCTTGGCCTTGATGAATACTATCTATAATCTCACGCAACTGAGAATCTCTCTTCTGAGTAGCCTTAATTCGATCAATCAAGATAGGCCTAACTCGAAAATGTGCCACGAATAATCTAGATACGATTTCAAACTCTACTCCCTAATCTAGCAATTCATGTAATTCACTAATCAGAGGCCTCCTCTTGGTAGATATATGGGCTAAACTATCAGAAAACTTCCTGCTTAGAGCATTAACCACCACATTAGCTTTTCCAGAGTGATACTGTATGGTGCAATCATAATCTTTCAGCAATTCTACCCATCTCCTTTGCCTAAGATTAAGATCACGCTGGTCAAAGATGTATTTGAGACTTTTGTAGTCAGTAAAGTTTTCACAAGTCTCACCATACAGATAGCGCCTCTAGATTTTCAAAGCAAAAATTACTGCAGCCATTTCCAAATCATGAGTTGGATAATTCTGCTCGTGCCTTTTCAACTAACGAGAAGCATATGCAATAACCCATCCATGCTGCATCAAAACACATTCTAAACCAATACTATAAGCATCACAATACACTGCATAACCTCCTGATCCAAACGGAAGGGCTAACACTGGTGTTGTAGTTAAACGAGTCTTAAGCTCCTGAAAACTTTTTTCACAAGCCTCAGACCATTGAAATTTCACATTCTTCTATGTCAACTTAGTTAAAGGTGCTACAATACAAGAGAAGTCTTGAATAAACCGTCTATAATACCCTGCTAAACCCAAGAAACTACGAATATCTGACATAGTTGTTGGTCTAGGCCAATGAAGCACTGCCTCAACTTTTTTTTTATCAACACACACCCCATCCTTAGACACTGTATGACTTAGGAAAGCCACACTATCTAACCAAAACTCACATTTTGAGAACTTGGCATATAGCTTGTGTTCCTGTAAGATCTGAAGGATAATTCTCAAATGCTACTCATGTCCCTCTTTACTCTTTGAGTATACTAGAATGTCATCGATGAACACTATAACAAATTGATCTAATAAAGGTTTGAAAACTCTATTCATGAGATCCATAAAAGCAGCTGGAGCATTGGTAAGACCAAAAGACATTACAAGAAATTCATAGTGTCTATACCTAGTCCTAAGTATGTCTTCTTTCTTGACCCTCAGTTGATGATACCCAGATCAAAGATCAATCTTGGAAAAATACTTTGCACCTTGAAGTGGGTCAAACAGGTTATCTATGAGTGGAAGATGATACTTATCACACACAATCACCTTATTTAATTGCCTATAATTAATGCACATTCTCAAAGACCCATCATTCTTCCGCACAAATAACACAGGAGCACCCCATAGAGAAACACTAGGGCGAATAAACCCCTTATCTAGTAGGTCTTGTAGCTGCTCCTTTAACTCCTTAAGTTCTATGGGTGCCATACGATAAGGTGGCATAGATATGGGCTCAGTTCCACGAACTAAGTCTATACCAAACTCTACCTCTCGCTTCGGGGGTAAACCTGAAAAATCTTCTGGAAACATATCAGGAAACTCTTTAACCACTGCAACATTCTCGAAACCTGCACCTTCTACCTGAACGTCTCTAACATAAGCTAGATACCCCTTACACCTCTTTCGCAATAATCGGCTAGCACTCACTACTGAGATAAGATTACTAGAGGCTATACTGCGATCTTCCTGAAATTCAAATTTTGCCTCCTCAGGAATTTTAAAGAATACTACTTTATTATGGCAATCCAATGAAATGTGATAAGTGGCTAATCAATCCATGCCTAAAATCACATCAAACTCAAACATATTCAAAGAAACAAGATCTGCAGCTAATTTCCTATCTCCAATGTGAATTATACATCCTCTATACACCATCCAAGCACTACTATAACCGATAGTGTCATAACACTTCTCAATGTCATCTAGAAAATCTAAGGGATCAGCTAATACATCCTCTCCAGTGAAATCCTTTGGTTTTAGCTTGAGAAAGTCTACAGAGTCAAGAAATCAAGCCCTATCCTAAGATGGTGCTGAAATAGGGCTAACCACTGGTTGCTGTTGTTGAGTTGAAAGGTACTCAGTTATAGTATTAACAACACGATTTACTGCATGCAATCCCGCTACCAAATATGTCACAGTAACCTGACCAACTCTAGGAGCTTGAGCTGCAGTAGCTAATTGAAATGGTTATACCCTAGTCTTAGCCATAGGCGTCTATTCAGATGTCTGATTAATAATTTGAGGTAGTACCTCCCTTGTTAGATCAAGGTTTATACTATTAAGACCCTTGGCCCTAGTTCTTCTCTTACGTCTAATAGATCCAGGCAACTATTCATTTTAATAAACAAGCAATAAATATGAAAATGTGAGCCAAATTAAGACATGTGAAAAGGTATGAAGGATGCAGATATCTAAAGCAATGATAAACTGAAAAGACGCTAAGGATCCTATGCTCCGCAAGTTTACTATACTTCAACCGGGCTCTGATACCAACTTTGTCACGACCCAGAATTCTGAGCCGTGACCGGCGCATAATTTAAGTATTCTTAAATTATGCAAACTTTATAAGAGTACCTTGAATAAATATATTGTCACTTACTAATAAAAAAAAAAGACAAAATCCAAATAAACAAAATACTAAATAAACATCATAAATATCCCCTAAGTAAATTGCGGAGTCTCTACAGATTTTAAATGAAAACATAAACTGTTCAATAAACTAAACTAATTATTAGCTCGATGAAACATGAATTCGGGCATATCATGAGAATAAATTAAAGATTGTCCTTCTCCATAAAATGAACTAAATATTTGAATCAGCTGCAGAATTCTACTGATCTGAAATGGATAACAGACAGAGAAAATGTGGTTTGAGCTAATGCTCAGTGAATGATAATTATAGCACACAAAAGAATAGGAACAAACAGACGCTTGATTAATTTCATAATAAATTTTTCATTCAATAAAATCATGCTCATGCTATCAAAATCATTAATAAAATAATTTCATAAAACATATATATAAAAGAAGTTCATTTAATAAAATTTTATGGTATAGTACACCAAGATGATGATACCCCACATCACCAAAGGCCAAATGGTAAGCGCGCTACCATATATTAGATACATTTCTCCTCCTTCACAGATATCAATGCATATGATATTAATGCAAACCATAAATTGCAATGATGTATGACTCAATAATGCAACCTAATACTGTGATAGTTCACAAGGCGGAGCCAGATAACAGATACAGATACTGGATATAGGTACTAATTCAAAACAGAAAATCAATTTCCAAAAATCAATCAAAATCAACCCAAAGATTTCAGATAATGAACAATAACTGAAAGTGTAATTCCAACAATTTATTTCAATAATTTCAGATAGTCAACAAGATCAAATCAATCTCAAATCAATTCCGCGTAACACATCTATAAATTCCACAATTAGATATCAATTAATATAAAAGACATTAAAGGCTTATTCCCAGAATCCTAATAGCTCTAATGCAGAGATAATTGATAAAATCAATTATTTAATCAAAATCGGAATAAAATTCAATAATAAAATAAAATTCTAGAAAATCACATCTAAAATAATTGTTAAAATTTTGATTTAAAATTTTATTTAATAACAATTTTAATGTTAAGAAATTTTAAAATGGACTAAAATGGTGCCATGTACTATAATTACCACTCACCTGGAACCTCCAAAATAATAGTTATACTCAATGGAAGAGAGACAATTTCAACTGACAGATTAAATATTCAAATCTTCTGCATACCCAAAATATAGCAAAAACTTAATCAATTAAACTAATATGATAGACCCATTGAATGTAAAAATTTTATTTTAAAATCAAAGTTAATAATAATAATAATAATAATAATAATAATAATAATAATAATAATAATAATAATAATAATAATAATAATAATGATAATAACAAAGTTTCGGCGATTCATCGTCTCATCCATCACGTTCCTAGATCGTCCATTCGTCATTCATTGTTCTTATATATATGCGTGTGTGTGTGTGTGTGTGTATTGTAAAAGTTATTATTATATTACTTTTTTTACTTTATATATATATATATATATAAAATCTAAATTCAAGGTTTTTGTTCCACAGTAATTATTATTAACCCAATTCAATGCCAAAGGTCAAAGAAAAAAATGAATTTCTAAAGTAATTGTAACAATTCAATGAAAGAAAATAAAATCAAATTCACCCGTTATTTAATAAAGAAAGGAAATTTTTACTTTGAAAATAGAATCGAATGTGATAAATAAAGAAGTAAAAAATTAGGGATTCTCTGCGCATATCAGATTATAAATCGTAAATTTATATATATATAAAACAATAAATAAAAGATGATGAAAATACCTATTGAAAGTATTTGATGTAAAAGGAGGTGATAAACAGACTTTGAGAGCAAATTTAGCAGAAAAAGATTATTAGGGTATATATATTTCAAGAGTTCCATTAAGTGTAGAATGGGATAAAAGTTATTATTAAACTGGATTGTTCAGATTACAGATATATATTTAGTTTCAAAAATAATATATATATATATATAAGTAGGCCATCTAATAAAATATTTTCTTTTTTTTTAAATATTAAATTATTGTTAGCTAATTAAAATAAATAAATAAATAGATAAAATATTGGATTTCCACAGAAACTCATGCCCAAATTCAACTACTAAAAAAGTCTCTAATTAAATAAAAGTTATAGTTACAGACTTAGGCCCAAGTCCAATTATAACCCTAATAGCTGGAGGATTCAACTCAAGACTCGACCCAAATTCTAAAACCTGGACACTATCTCTTTCAAAACACGAAAGAACCCTAGCCGCCTTTGTAACTTCTAATTGAACCTAGCATTTGCTGCAACTTCCAACTGAAACGACCACCAATCAATGCTAGTAACCATGAAAGCCAAAGGTATGAAGGCCTCAAAGCAATTGATTTCTAGTAGACCGAAGCTCAAATGAGGCCAAAAGTGTTCCCAACTAGCATTAAAAGTGCAGACATTTAGTACTTTAATCAGGGGCCTAAACAACATCTATTTGGGGTGGTATGGCGTAGCCCTTTGGCATACTATGGCCATTCAGAAACCAAGGCTTTTAGTAAGCACAAGGAATGTTCCCAGGGGTACTATACCCATAAAAATAAACCCCTAGAGCAGAGTTACCATAATCACAACAAAGATGGCATAGACAACCCATGGTTGCTCTAAATCCTCGCTGAGAGACCCCTGCATGTAGTCACAACCCATAAAGAAGCTATCATGACTCGATTTTACGGGCCAGACTGACATTAGGACCTAAGTTGACATAAAGCCTCCGAAGCCCATAATAAGCCTCACTATTCCCAAACCTTTAACCAGGACCAAAATTAAAGCTCAATATGCAAACAAAATAAGATAAAATATTATAAATTTATTTGGATCAACTCAACCCTATAACTATCAGAAAAATCAAAACTATGGGAGCCTAACTCAACTCTGATACCCATTATACACAAACCACTTAATCTCTTTTAATTGATATAATACATAAATACATTGATGTCACAGTGGAGTTCTAATAGTTAAATAGATAGATAAATAAATAAAGACAATAAAAACTACTAACTAAGAAGCATCATAGCCTGCAGAGAAAAATGCATGTTAGACCCAAAAAATAAACTTGTTTCTCTTGTAACTTGAAAAAAATATTTAAACAGGAATGAGCATTGGATCTAGAGAGTTTAGATATTGATTATATGTACAATTTCTATAACTACCTAAAAACTAGTGCAATTCTACCATGAAATGCATATACAGCACATAACAAACAATTAACCTAGTATTCACACAAGAAGATAATTTAGAGCTATTCATGCACTCAATGTACCACATTAATACATAAATCTGGGAGTTGATTCCCTATATAGTTCTCTCAATCCAAATCCTGCTAGTGAACTCAACTCAAGTCGGACTTTCGATTAAATCCAAGTACGAGGGCCAGCAAGATTAACTTGAAGCTGTGCCTCACCCCGTCTTTTCATATCTACAAGGACCGAGTTCTAGCAAGACTAGCTTAAGCTGCGACTACCCGTATATCCATATATACCATACTCCAAATTATTCTTAGGGTGGCAATCACAAGCAAATAACAATAATTAAATATGCAATAATCAAAATACCCCTAATATATTAACTGTTTATATAAATAATTTAATATTTATAAAATGCATGAACATGCCAGATATATAATTAATATTAAAATTACAAAAATAACAAATATCCAACTCACAGCTAGTTGACCCGATTGCAGATGGTTTAACTAAAGAGAAGAAATGCTTGTCGACACCAATCACCTATGCAGACACATTGACCTCTATCAATTTATTGAAAGAATTAACCAATTAATTTAATTAAAGAAGCAAGAATAAATCCTAAAGTCTTGTCAAAATTTTGGCAAAGCCTCCCCTATAACTAAACCTAGCCCCTTTGCAAGAAAATGCAACACACAGGGCCTCAGGCCCACCACAACAAGTATAATGCTCATCCGGAGCCTACAAAAAATCTAATCTAAGTCTAATCATTTATGCTCTGTTTGGGTGGGGGTGAGGAAAGGGTAAATAAGGGTAAAGATGGGTAAATAACTATTATACTTCTGTTTGGGAAGATGTGAGTTAGTAAAGGATAAGGGTAAGTAAGGGTAAGGCTTACCCTCCCTTACCCCTCAAATCCCAATTTTTCTTACACCCCAAATTGGGGTGTAAGCAGAGGGAGGTGAGAGCTGAAAATTACTTTATTTTTTATTTTTCTACTATATCCTTAATTTTTTTATTAAAAATCCAATTATACCCATTAAAAATAAACCTAGCGTACCACTACAAATAAATGTTTTCTCTCTCAAGTGGCCATACATAGTTTATCTGCTTTCAATCATTTGTTTTTAAATAGTTTGCTGCAATTATTGTACTTCAATTATTATTATTTTTATTTGTTCTTTCAATAGTTTGCTTCAATTATTATACTTCAATTATCTTTTTTTTTTCTAAATAATCCATTTTTTATTCAATATTTGTTAGATTTGCGCATTATTGTTTTGATCTATTAATTTTATGATTTATTTATAGTAGATCATTATTATTTGCAAATTTAAGATTTATCATAATGAGTTTACCATTTAATAAATTATCTAATAAAAAAAGGTATTTTTGCATTTCTAATAATTATTTATCATTATTTCACCTCTTTCCAAATATGAAGAATATACATTACCTTTTCTTACCTTTCCATTAATTCACCTATTTCCAAACATGAGATTTTTTTTTATTGTAATCCTCTTCGCCCTTCCCCTTCCTTCCCCTCCCTTATCATTCCATTAATTACCTTTCCCTCACCCCATCCAAACAGAGCCTTAAACTCTAGCTCATGTCTCTAACTCATCTACAGTCCAAAATAATTATTTTCAACACTTTAAAAAAATTATAAAAATATTCTTAGAGGTCCTTTACATCGTTCTTGTATTAATTAGAGTTACTTTACTTAATTTTACTAAGTTATGAATATTTTACAGATTAATTAGCTAACTTAATCTTAGGTGAAAATCACATAACTTGAGTTAGGGACTACTTTTGTAAATTCTATAACCTGGAACGCGTTCGAAACATTTGAAAATACTAGAAATGATTGTAAACACGACATTTTTTTGGGACAGCTTGCCGGACGGCCAGACCGGGCAGAAAACTCATAAATTGTTAATAATTATCATATAAATATATTTAATTTACGGGCATTGAAAAACTAAAAAATCTCACCAAGTGATATAGACCATTCAATGATTACCTTTTCCAAATGGTTTCCGATCGGAGCGGGATCGGTCCCATCTCAAAACTTTTTATCGCACTAAATCCAATAGTAGTATTGGAACGCCGATCCGGCAGTGGGATTGGGCGAAATTGGCCCCAAAAATTTATATTTCTCTTCCTCGATTCATCGGATTCCGATAATGATAGGTAGCGGGGTTGGTTGGATCTAGTAGCCCAAAGGAAAATGAGTTGAACGCTGGTGGTTTGGCTCCGATCCGATGGTAAACGCGGAGAGAGAGAGGGAGAGATACGGGAGGAAGAGAGAGATTTGGGTGGGGGGGGGTCTGTTTGCTATTTTGAAAATTCTGATTTTTTTTAACTTTTAATTATTCTTTCAGTCCTTAAATTTTTTAGGTATATTTAAAAAGTTCAAAATTCTTTTATTATATTTAAATTAATTATAACTTTAGTAGTAATAGTAATAATAATATATATAAAATAATATTCAAAAAAATATTATTATTATAAAAAATACTAATTTAATATCATGAATATAATAATAATAAATTAATAATCTAATTAAAAATATTTTATATATAAAAAATTAAGTTGTTACAAAAGCGTCTTTTATCGGCCTCCCTCTTTAGTGAAAAGCACCAAAACTAGAAACTCAAACAAAAAAGGCCCTACTATTTATAACCCTACCCAAAATTGGAGGGAAGGAAACCCACTTTCGAGTGAGAACGATTGCCATCTCCCGCTTGGATGCAGTAGGATATAGCCACACAAAGGTAATGAAAGGAGCGAGTCTCCTAAAGAAAGAAAGAACAAAGGAGAAAAAGAAAAGGAGAACATGCACTTCAATTTCATTATAAAGAAGCGAAGCATAAATTTGAAATAATTATAAGCTGATGGGTTAATGTCTATTATAACATTGACAAGGCTTAAGGATTTGACATTCCGATTAAAATTTCAGGCAATTACCTAGTTTTTGCATTCATTAATGCATATTTTTGGGCAGTAGATTGCTGAGTATAGCGATAAATTTCATGCTACAAAAAGCTGTGGATTAAGTGAGTGGCAAATCAGATGGTGAATAAGCTAGAATGAAATTAGGCATCTATGGCTAACAGTGAAGCGAGTAAAAGGAATAGAATATCAAGTGCAAAATCCAAAAAAAGCAAACTGAAATAGGGTGGAAATTTGGAAAGTCCGTGAAAGAAAGGGCCATAATAATTAATAAATAAAGAGGAGAGAGAGAGAGAGAAGAAAAAAAAAATCTACAAATCGAGTTGCCTACTTGCCTTATCTCTTGGCCTCCGTTGCCTTTATAATTTTCAAATATTTCTTTTTCTATCAACAAACAAAGTCTTGTCACCCACCCAAGTAAGTAACGCAGCCCTCTGCCTGTTCCGGCTAAGCTACACTTCTTGACTTCGCCTTTCTCTTCACCATCATGTAAGATTGTTCCTTTCTGTTATTTTTTCCCCTTTCTGATTTGGTATTTTTCTTGCCCTCTTGTCTTAACATGTCTAAGTCTTGGTGCAACTTCACTTCAAGACCTCCCTAGCACTCCAAAGTGAATTTTCATTCCCAATTCCCATCGGTCATGACTCTTTATCTCATATAATCAGATACCAAAGGTAAAAAAGATCAAAGTCATGGTTTCTCTGACTGTAGGTCACTTGAACTCCAGACTTTCTAGGGTTTTTGCGTCTTTGTAGCTCTTAGCTTTAGGGTTTTTGGGATTTTCTTCAATTATTTTCTGGCCTTTTTATTGGTTGTTTGCCTTACCTGGATTTGTTGATAGATGGAGGACTATAATCAAATGAATGAGAACACAACTCCAAGGGGGAATTTCTTGTATGCTTCACCAGTTCTTGCACCCAATTCTTCTCCCTATGCGAGAACAAGTAGTGGCTCTAACGTGAGCAATCAGCAGACCCAGACGCCTTTAAGTCCTTTCCATCTTCAATCAAGTGAATGTTTCCAATCTGAAGGACATCCTATAGTGAAGACAGAAGCCAGCACTTCCCAGCATGCTCCAAAATTTCACTATCCTTTGTTGAGAGGCCATCAAACACTTAATCAACATCAAGGGAATGAAAGCTCCGGTGAAGTGGAAGCTATCAAAGCCAAGATCATAGCCCACCCTCAGTACTCTAACCTTTTGGAAGCCTACATGGATTGCCAAAAGGTAGGCATAAGCGAAGAAGACAAAAGTTAATTAATTGCAAAAGAATTCTTTCCTTCATAATTCATTTTAATAACTCTCGCTTTCTTTCGCTGCCAACCTGAATGTCTAGGTGGGAGCTCCACCTGAAGTAGCAGCTCGGCTTGCAGCTGCTCGCCAGGAGTTCCAATCAAAGCAACGATCTTCGGTCACTTCTAGGGACACCTTGAAGGACCCAGAACTAGATCAGTTTATGGTGATTGTTGAAGCTCTTAATTAACCTATATTATTATTATTACCTAATCGAAGTGTTTTGTCCCCCTCTTTTTATTTGATTTGACTTTAAAGGCCATACGAGATCTTAGTGCATTTGGCTTTTGGATTCGATAAACAGGAGGCGTATTGCGACATGCTGGTGAAGTACCGGGAAGAGCTCACAAGACCCATTCAAGAAGCCATGGATTTCATGCGAAGAATCGAGACTCAACTAAATATGATCTGCAATGGCCCCTTGCGAATCTTCAACTCTGGTACTTTCTCCCTTCCGTCTTCACGTATCTTAGATATTTATCTTCTCAACCAAAGAACTTATCAGTAAAGACACAAGCGAATTAAGATTTAACTTAGCTTTGCCTATCATGTAAAGGAACAGAAGAATCCAATAAATTCCGGCTGTTGCGGAGATGGGTTTAAATTGACCTGACTGGTACAGTTCAGGAGCAAGTAGTGGAGATTACTCCATAAATCTACATCCATCTTTGACCGAAATTACGCCTACCAATAATAAGGAGATTAGCCACTGTGCGAGGCAGAAGGGAGAAGAGAGCGAAGATTGACCCAACAGTCACGAGTCGTAGATTAGCTAACCCTAATCAGTAATCACGAGTCGATAGTACAAGAATTTGGATTTTGTTATATATATATATATATATATATATATATATATTTGCTAAATCTACATGGGAGGGAACCAACACAAAACGCACTTACATGCCATAAACAATCATGATATTACACGTTCACTAAACTAATGGGTTTGTTTTTTATTATTGATCTAACAAAAAGTATTGTTATTAGGGTTTTGCTTGCTAAAATCTATGTACTTTGGAATAAATCTTGATTCTGTAGGTTTGTGGTATATACTATAACATAATATACCTCGAGATGGATGGCATTATTATTGTCCAAGTTCCAAGCTGTTGTTTGCATTGCTGTTATGTGATTTTTTTTTTTTTATTTAGATTCAGATTCAGATTTAGATTTAGGTTTGTAAACAACCTAGGATGCTGTTGAAATCAGTGCTCTACCCCCAGTAGCCTGTACGGTTATCAGAATTATTCAGAATACTTCTTTCTTTATATATTTTTTTCCCTTTTCATTTTAGTTTTTAAAAGAATCTTTATTTTTAGCCATTAATTTGCCAATTGCTTTTGTTTTTGTTATTTGTTAGTACTATTTACATTACTGTGTTAGCACGTCTGGTCAGATTTAGCCTCATGTAAGAACGCACGGTGCACGCATTCACAAACACAAGCACAAGGGGAGGCCTGGATGAAAACTTTACCCGGGAATTATGATTAGAGCAGGATTTCTGTTGGCGAGGAAGAAAACGCTAGTTGGAAGCTGGAAACGTTGTTTCATTTATGTGTTTTTTTGGGGTTAATTTAAGCGATGGAATACTTGCAATTTAAGCAGGAATTTATGCTGAATAATTTATTAGTTTTACATGAATTGAAGCCAATCAAGTTTTTCAGGTAACCAAATTGTTATACTTCGTACTGCCTATTTGGCTTTAAGCTTAATCATGGATTTGTTTCATGTGGTTTTCAAATTTGTGTACTGTTTCCTAATTGCTCGAACACTGAATCTCTTGAAATTTGTTCATGTTTATGAAAGTATATTCAGCTAGCATACCATGAATCATGATAGAGGGGGAAGATGCTTATTGAATTCTTAAGTTATGGGTACTGTAATGAGTAGATCCCTTTCAATGTTGGGTGTCGGAATGAAAAGTGGAATACTAATTAAAGTCCCTTTTGTAATTAATTCTTCCTTCTCCTTCCTTTTCTACGTGAATCTTCTAATAAGCGATCGAGTTTTCTGATTGTGTTCGGTTGTTTTATGCATGCTATTTTCTAATTTCTTTTTGGGTTCATTATGGATTATTGGAGAATCTGTTCTAAAAACAAGGCTGTGTTGAAGTTCAATTGTCTAGGGCCATAAACTAAGGGAAAAAATTGAGCAAAGTTCTTATTCAATGGCCACAAAGATAAAAGGAAAGGAGCACAGATTCTTTGTTGTTGAAACTGGAAATCAGATGTCATCTGTGTAGTTATTATCTATATTACAGAATTATCATGATACCCACTACTTCATGTTACTAGAAAGAGCTCTCTCTTCTAATTATGATCTCTGAACATTCTCTTAGAAGAGAAAGAAGTATTTACTTCTAAGTGTTGAATAGAAGAAAGCATTGTTGCTTCATTAATCTCTTTCTTACTTGTTTCCCTCGTGACCCTTTAGCTTCTTTGTGTATTCTTTTGCTCCAATCCTTTACTTGTTGCATTTTGATGCACCTTCGGTGCTTATCTTTCTTTTGTTTCAGCTGGAGGTTTAGTATCTCTTATATAGAATGGTTTTCTTCTTTTTTCTGTGCTCTATCTGTTGGTTTTTGAATGTCTATCTGCTCTCGGACTTTTTTTGTTTTGTCAGTTTTTTTACTTAGCATGCCTCTGTTAGGTTGAGCGGATTGGGGAGTCTAATGGCTGGGTTTAATTATATAATGGTATTATCAAGTTTTTCCTGACATTTATTTTTATTTAATAAAATTTACTGCTTATAGAAAAAATCCTTTAGTTTTCCAGTTAAATACTTCTTTTGTGGGAGATGAATTAGTGTTCATTAACATGCATTCCCTGGTTACTATCTGTGCATTGACGTCTGTTGAAGTAAGTGAACCACAGTGTCTATGAAAAGGATGAGAGAAAATTGAGAAAAGGGGGCTTTAGCTTTTCTTGTGAACACATTTTGGAAGGCAATTCTTTAGCCGAAATGGTAGCTTCCAGCATTGGCCTCATGATTGCTGAACATTTTCAACAATGTTATCATGGTTAATTTAATAATTTCAAGGGGTGATTTGTCTTGATTTTGATCATTGCAAATTTGTTTTTAGCCCGTTTTATTTATCTACTCTATTTCCTGTTCCGATATATTTTAATCTGCCCCTCCATTTATCTATTGTAGAGTAGTATTATTGGTGTAAATTCTGTTCACGGCTTTATGTTGAAGCTAATTTGTGGGGGGAAAGAAATCATGTCAGAAATTCGGTCTGTTAACAATTTGACATAGGATTAGTGCAAAACTTGAGTCTTTGATCCTTTTTTGCTAGCTAGCTGTTTAGGTGTTAATGAAGTATTTGGCTGAAAAGTGAATAGTTGACGAGCACCTCTGTCACAGCTTAATTACCACAGATAGGCAATATATCTGATTGAACTGAACTAACAGAAATTTTCCACATAAAATTATATATATATATATGTCATGTTTTTGAAGCACCACAGTCCAGAGTCTATAGACTACTCACATTCGATCATCTTTCCTCTAGTTTAAATTTGTTGCATCAGGTACAATTCTGAATACGTAGTAAACTTTGAGATTAATTGAAGGAAACAATTCCGCGGGAGATACTGTCTTGGTGGATGCTGTAGAAATTTGATGATAATCCAGAATGTTGATCTTATTTGAGTTTTATCGAGTGAGTCTTACCTGCACTCGGTGTATACACTCAATCAATTTAAACATGACACATTGTATAACATTATGGTGGTTTTATCTAAATATATAGTAGGATCTACAATGGTTTACTAATTTTCGATTGGTTGGGTGTATATACACCCAGGTGTGTGCAAGAATTTTCCAGTTTTATCTCCTATCTTCTGGTATTTATGTTTGTTGGTTGTTCTTTCACTTAACATTGCAGGCCACAGGTTGAGTATTTGGAAATAGGTCTATTGATCTTGATTTAGTTTTGGCTTGTTTTGTAAAGTTTTTCTTGGCTTTTATTATTAAAAGAACTATGGCTTGTAATATATATATGGGATGATAGTTATATGTTGAAATAAAAGCAAGAGAATTTTGGCGTATGGTAGAGAAAATCTGAGGACCAGATATACCATGCTGTAGTGATCAGGAAAGGAATTCATATCGGATTCATATGTACTCGTGATGAAGAAATTGTATTAATGTGCATTTGAGGGTGAGCAATGGTAAGCTTGTTTGTGACAAAAAATTCACAAGCACATATAATGTAAATATAAAATTTCAAATATAATACGATAATGTATGTGTACTTTTGAGGATGAACTAGGTGCAACAGCAAGATTGAAATATAGTTTGATGCATCTATCAAAAGTTTTCCAAATTCCAAACCATAAATCATTTTCTTTCTTTTTTACTTTCAACACTGGAATAATTGGACCTGTTAACTTTTGATGATATAGACATTTAAATTTTATGCTCAAGTGCTTACGTTGCAATTCGTTTTTATATTCATCTGATACACAGATGAGAAGTCTGAGGGTGTTGGGTCGTCTGAGGAAGATCAGGAAAACAGTGGTGGAGAAACAGAACTACCAGAGATTGATCCCAGGGCTGAGGACCGAGAACTAAAGAACCACTTATTGAGGAAATATAGTGGTTATTTAAGCAGTCTTAAGCAGGAACTTTCTAAGAAGAAGAAGAAAGGAAAACTACCCAAAGAAGCCAGGCAGAAGCTACTTAGCTGGTGGGAGTTACACTACAAATGGCCATATCCTTCAGTAAGTGCATACAATTTTCTTCTTGAGCTGCACAATTAATCAGCTGGAAACTCTCCAAAATAACTTCATTTGTTTATTTTTTTTTGACAAGCTAGGATGAGTTTTATTATTGAAAAGATGAAAAAATACAGGAGAAGAGCCCAGAACAAGAAGATCCAAAGCAAAACACCCACTACAAACTAAAAACCAAACAGAAAAAAGACCCCCAAACAAGAAAATTACAAAGAACCCAAAAATAAAACAGAAAACAGATAGGAGGAAGCCTCTCTTGGCAACAAGCACTACCAAGGCACTCAAACGCTATGAAACCAACGAAACCACATAGAATGAAAAATACCCCAACTCAAGAACTGGCCACCCAACAAAACTTCAAATCAGACGAGGCAAATTCAGCTAGAGAAACTTGCTAAGACTCTGAAACACACCACCTACAGCTCTCCCTAAAACTAGATCCCAAAAGAAATTTTCATATCCTGGATAAATGATTTCTTCCAAAGATAAGCACAGCTTTTTACATTATACGCTATTTAAGCATTGGCAAATAAACATTTAGTGTTATTAATTAATATGTTTCTTTGTGATGACTAACAGGAGACAGAGAAGGTGGCCTTAGCTGAATCAACGGGTTTGGACCAGAAGCAAATAAATAATTGGTTCATAAATCAAAGGAAACGTCATTGGAAGCCATCCGAAGATATGCAATTCATGGTGATGGATGGCTTACATCCACAGAATGCAGCTCTCTATATGGAGGGTCACTACATTGGTGATGGTCCTTATCGTCTAGGGCCATGAGCATGCTAGAGTGTAGTGTTAGTTTTCATTCTCAAGCCTAGCATGAAAACTATTATTCATGCCAATGTTATATTTTCATTGAGTAGCTTAGGTAATGCTCTATAACATAAAACGACAGTTCTTTTCTTTTTTCTTTACAAGAAATGTCATCACTATAATCTTGTGCGTCATTGCCTTTATGTGATTTTATCGTGATTATTGAAGATGGAATGGTGGTCGTCGTCACTGCGACCTTTGCGTTGGTTTGGGACATCTACCCCGTTACATATCGTGGGAGACATCGATCGAAGTTCTTGTATATGCAGCCTTGTCTTGTGTAGAAGTGTGTGTAAAGAGGATGCAATTAGGGCATGAGGTTTGTAATTTTTTTTGAGAATGTGGACTGTGTTTGGGTTTATGTAACGACTATTACGTGCTCCTAAGTGTATATAACGTGAGAAGAAGTTAAATATAATTATGAGTGCGTTATTATATAGCAACTGAAAAAAAAATTTTGCTCGTACGTATTATATGATATGCAGTTTGCTTGAATACCGAAGAATTGCTTCAGTTGTATGATAGAGAAAGAAAAAGCTGAAGCATGGCTCTAACTAGGTGTGTAATCAAACGGGAGTCAACACTGTCAAATTCGAGCAAGACTTGATTATAAGACTCAATAATTGACCCGACTTGATCGAGCTTAATCTTTTAGATTTTTTTAAACCCGGCTTATTGAGATGGTAAAAATACGTGGCCTCAACTCAACTCGGCAACTATAATTAAAAGTTTAGAATCTCAAATATAAACTCAAACAAATTGAGCTTGAATTAGGAATTGATTAATATTTCTTTTGTAAGTGTTTTAGAGAACTCGGTTAGGCTCGTGAGTACCTTGAGTTGGATATTATGTTACCTGGACTCAACTCACAAGTTACTTGAATTACTTGGGTTTAACCTAAATTTTGATTTAAATTGAGTTGATTTCAAATATTTTTTAAACTAAATTCGAGTAGTTAATAAATGACCTGACTCGTTTACGCTCCTAATTCTAACCTATGTAACGCTACCAATGTGCATAACGAATTGTTTTGGGGCAAGTAATTGCAGTGTCTGTCTATATGCCTACTTTTGCATGAAAGAAATAGCCATTCATAAGTATACCAGACCATGGTTCAGATTTAGTTTGACATTGGAATGATTAATCACTTTTTTACCTATACAGTTTTCTTTTTCACTTAACATACTCGATTCTAATTTAAGTGTATTAAGGAGGTTTGATGACTGAGTATTAGTCCTAAATTTTTCTTGATTCTTTTCATTAACAAAATCGTGCTCCTTATGAAAAAAAAAACACTGATTTGAACTAATTAAAATTGTCTTGAGGGAAGGTTGGCATCGGTCCCTCATCCTCTTAAACTTTGAATCGAACCAAAACATGAGGTTCAGCATAGTAGTCAAATCATTTTTTATTTAAAGAAATATTTAAGAAAATTTTTAATCCCTAGATTGTCTTAATTATTTTAACTCAAAATCAAACTAAAATTTAGTCGTGGTTGGCACATATCAATTCATGAGAAACTGATCTCCTTAAACAACAGATATATTGAGTCGAATATCTACCATGAAAGCAATGGCTGCAACCCAATTGAGAGGAGAAAAAACAACATATTTGAACAAATAAAAGAGGATCTATAAGACTAAAAGAGCTATCTTACATTGTGTAAAAAAAAAAAAAAAAAAAAAAAAAAAAAAAAAGAGAGGGCATTTTCTTATATTCATACGGGACTTACTTCTGCAAATTGTTTATAAATTTACATAATTTGATGAGAATACAAGTGAGATGCATTTCATGTGGCTTCACATTGTTTTTCTCTATTAGTCATACTGTGGCAAAACTTATTATAAGAAGAATTTAGATTTAAATTTTAGAAAAAAAATTGTTAAGAAAATTAGTTTTTTTTGTAAATAGTAAAATGAAAAAAAAAAATTATATGTACAAAAGAAATCACGTGTGAGGATTTACATGAATCCATTTTTTTTTTCTCATTTTGACACTTGGAGACAAGTGATTTAAATTTTGATAAAATGATATCTTAAATTTTACTCTCATTAATTTTAAAGACAAATACTTCAACGATGATGGTAAGAATCTAGGCAAAACATAATATTTTCTAAGAATATCTCGAGCCTCATGAATAATTTGAAAATTTTTAATGAAAATACAATATTTTTCTTTTTTTACTGCTCATTGCCAATTCAGCATAATTTTCAAATGTTGAATTGAGTATAAAAATCTGATTGGCCTAGTTGGGTTGATTCTATGACAAGTTAACGAGCAATTATATAGTATTATAGAGATTCTATAGAAGATATCCTACGTAGAATAACAAAGTAATAAAAGATAAACATATACAAATAAGTAGGTCTTGTAAAATTATAATTATCAAATAGTTTTTTTTTTCACAATTTAATAATTGAATTACTTACATGATTAGTTTCTATTGATTTGCAATTTCATATAATATGTTTACATGGAATTACAGTTTCATAATATAATTTCTCCAAAGTTAATAAGATATAAATATGGACCAATTAGACATGAAAAAAATTGAGTGATTAGAAGATTTAACTGATGTTCCATGTGATTAATATTCTCATAAATGTCAGGGATATTGAAAGCAAACTCCGCTAAGAAAATTTCATTTCTTATGATATTTTGTATCAGTCTTTTGAAGACTTCGTTAACGAAGAAAGTGATTTTTTTTTTGCGTGACCACTCTTTATGATATGGTTATTGAAATTTCTACTTTAACCCTTTATAACTTTTTTTAATAATGGAAGAAACAAAGATATCTTTTATAGCATTTTCTATAATGGTATTCTCCATTATCGTGATGAAGATCTGAACTTAGAAAAATTATTGAAATTAGAAAGATTATTGAAAATCACAATCTTTAGATAAAACTTGCCCCAAAAGCTAAGGATGTGTGTTCTCTATTCATTTTTTATTCGCCTTTCTCCAAAAGTTGAGAAGACCTGTTGTGAACCATGAATATAGCATATGAATAAAAAACTTATTTTCAGTCCATCATGTATAAAGAAAGATAAAAGTTTAAGAAAAAACCTGAACTCTTTTCTATGTGAACTCAATTTTTAGCCAAAGAATCAAATGCATGAGTCCACTTCTCCCGACTTAAGAACCAAGTCCAAAGAGATTTTTTACTATACTCATCTAGTTTGGTAGGACTCACAAGACCTCACTGAGACAGAAAATACAACCATTGAAGGACAAAGAATAATCATTACTAATGTGGAGAGTGAGCCATGATACGAAAGTCTTTATGAAAACATTGAATTTGAATGCTCTGATTATGACAATTTTCATCTGAATTCTAATAAGAATTCTTTCTTACTTTAAGTGCTATCTTTGAGATGATTCACATGAGATGCCACCCAAGTGTTTTGGTGTTTTCAAAAATATCATGTACTATATTATTATCTTTTTTTTTTCTTTAAGGATGTTGGAACTATAATTTTTAAATTAAAAATTATAAAAATGTCAACATGCATTTCAATTTTTAAGAATTCAAATTCACATTGAGTTAATAAATTAGATGTTTTTTAGCTATTTTTTTTTACCATAACACAATAAATTTTATAAAATGATATGAATTTTATTTTATTAATATATAATTAATGTTTTGTAAATATTAAGAAGGTAGCTAATCATTTATAAAAAAAAAATATTTTTATTTCGTGTATTATTTATAAATATTGAAAATTTAAAAATATTATTAAAAATAAATAAATAAATGTAACCTGAATGTTTTGATTCTAAAACTATTTAAATATTCTGAAGATATGTCGACTTGGGTTTTAGCAGGTGATTAAAAGTTGCTGTAGGCCTAAGAAGCCATTAATCAATGGCGTTCAAAGCCTTAACCTTTGCCGAATGGGCAGGGCTCTGGCTAACGATATTTAACCAACATGTGGATTAAAGTCCAAGCAAATGTACCTATTTAAGTTTGGCCCAATTTTGGCTAACATTCGTGAAATAATTTTATTTGTTAATAAAAAAATATAATAATATTATATTAAAATTAAACAATTTAATTAATATTTTATATTATAGATTGACGTTTAGTCATTATGCTAAATAAGATTTAACGATGCAAACCATATTTTAACCGTGAAAATGACTTTAAATGTGCATAATAATTATTCTATAAGTTAAAATACTCTTGTTCAGAAATTAAAAATTTATAAAAATTTAATTTAATTGATTTTTTCTTTATCAATTTTCACATTTAAAACAAAGAAACTGAAAGTATTTAATTTTTATAATTTTAAAAAAATTAATTTAAAAGAAATAAAAATCAGTTGAAAAGTTATGTGATTGTATTTCTAGTAAGAAGAAAATTAGATGGCATTAGAGGAAAATAAACTCCCTCAATTCAATTGCATTACACTGCTCCAAGACTGTTCAATTTGGCATTGGCTTTAAATGTATTTAAATAAATTTCAAAAAATAAATAATTAAAAATATTAATTTTATTAATTTACCCAAAAAAAGCACAAAATGCATTATAATCATATTAATATTGTAAACCAAATTGATTAAAATTAAAGTATGTTTATATATGCAAAGTAAAAAATTAAAGACAATTAATTAAATAATATGATATATAATGGTTAATGATAGGCCAATTGGGATAGTCTGATTTATGTTTTTACACCTATAAATTAAATTGATCATATATCTTTGTAGCTAGGCATGGATTCCATCTGGTTATGAGCTAGAATGGAATTGAATCAGTGATTTTTAATCAAAGGGTTAAGATTTTGAGATCACATTGAAAGATATTCACCGATTTCAATTTAGTTTAATTCAATTTTTATTTTGTTTATTGATTCAATAAAATTTGATGGTCAAAATTAAAAATTTTTTTTTCTTATTTTTTAAAAAATAAAAATCTAATCTAAACTCAAAATCAAATTAAATTGATAAAAGTCAATTGAATTTGATTTTAGTCTAATTCAAAATAATTATGAACAAATCTAAATTTAACCGTTTTAGTTCAGTTTTGATCTAAATCCAGACCGAGCCATGTCTACTCGCAACTAGGGGAGAGCAGTTTTCGGTTTAAACCGAAAAACCGAACCGAACCGATTGAATTCAGTTCAATTGGTTCGGTTTTAAAATTTAATCGGTTTGATTCGGTTTATAATTTTAATAATTTCGGTTAATCATTTCGGTTCGGTTATTTTCATAAAAAAAATTAAAAAAACCGAACCGAACCGAAATTATTAATATATATAGGAAATAAAAAAATTGAATCAAACCGAATCGAACCGAATCGAAATCAAATAAAACTGAACCGAACCTTAAGATTTTTGAGTTTTAATTTCTAATTTTTTTGTTTTTATGTTTTTATTATTTAGATTTAATGTTAAAAATATAAAATTTTATAAATTTTGGTTTGATCGGTTTAAAACCGAACCAATATTTATCGGTTTGATTCGATTCGATTTTCTCTTATCAATCGATTCGGTTTGATTTTTAAAATTTTTAATTTTTGATTTTCGATTTTATCGGTTCGGTTCGGTTCCGAACCGAACCGACCGTTTGCACACCCCTACTTGCAACAATAACAGGCACAGCCTAACTTTAACTAGAAAATAAATAAAATGTAAAAACAAAAACCACCTTAATTCGTATTCTGAAGAAACAGCGCAATTTCTCTGATCCTCAACTTTCCTCCATTGCAAATCATAATTTTGCAATCCAGAATCCATCAACTTTTTACTGTTTATATGTCATATTAAGAATGATTGGAAGGTGGAAGGTCTAAAAATAGGCCAATTCTTTTATAATTTCGCACAGGAATTTTTTTTTTTTTTTGCTTGAAGTCACAAATAATGGTGTTATTGAGAGTTTTTGTTCTTTTTCATACATCATTTTGAATCTAATATTTTTAAAATATAGATTTGGGTTCACACCCAACCATGGCGCTTCTGGGATTTCTTGTTTCGTGCCAAATCATTAATCATCCCAAGCAAAATAGAGATGATGACATGTACTAGTTCTTTATTCTTCGAACTTTTCGACAGATTCAAGAACTGGTTTTTAATCAGAGTTTTCTTGAAATGATCTTGCAGCTTCAACTGTAATATTAATATCTAAGATGTTTAGCATTTTTTTCGCCAATCAAGATCACCATCGCTGTCCACTTTGCATTTCACAAAAGTGACTAGCATTAATGCTCTGCCCCTCTTCCCCATGTCTAATGTGAACATTAAGGAGATAAATGGTGACAGATATCTTTCTTTTCTTCTTGTTGCTGGATTTGTTCACTTTCTTGTGCTGGAAAAATCCATTTTTGCTGGAGTCACAATCTGCATTATTAGTCCCCCCTTATAACAGCCTTAACAGTGAGACAACCCAGTGACCATTTGTTTATAATTGCATCTACTAAAGTCTAAAACTCTTATCTACCTTGCATAGGTAGTGTCAATATTAATTTTATTCGTGACGAGCCAACACTCAAGCCATTTTCTTAAGAAAATTAATTTAAAAAAAGGATCTTTATAGCCATGATAATGATATGCATAATACATATCCCTGTGTCTTTTTCTTTTTGGTGTGTAATAGTAAATATTATATTCATATACTTTTAGAAAACATTTTATATATTTACCCCTCGAATTATCATATTAAAACTAATTAAAGATAATTTCAAGATTGAAATAATGAAATATAGATGTGTTGCTTTTATCTCAAACGAAAGTAAGACACATTTAAAACTGTTATAGTTAGAAAATTTATCACAAACATACAAGAATTAGAAAGCGTAGTAATTTATCATATAATCAAGCTTCAACACGCGTGCAAATATTGATCATTACAAACAAAGTGTTGACATCGATGATGACAATGAAGTTGGTATTAATATAACATCAATGTTCCCTAATTATAATTATGTAGTTTAGCTCCAGCAAGAATCGATGAGGTGTTGATTAGAAATTAGAAAGCAGTACTAAGGTTAACGATAAACAGAAGACCCAGAAACGAAATCATAAGAAAGAACAAGAACTGGATTAATACTACATGTATATGTGGCCAATTTCAGGACGTCAGGTTATCATCCGCTCATTCATCAAATCATTATTTTTCTAGATCTGATTATCAGTGAATTAATTTTTCCAGTAGACTTTATCTACTTTGATGCCTACATTATACTTGTTTTATTTATTCTTGTCATCTAGTTTTGAATTTTTTTATGTAGTTTGCCTAATCACGTAAACGTTCTGAAAAAAAAAAAATAATTTCATATATAGACACCACATAATAAATTAAAATTGTTAATTAAAGCTAACGTAACCTAAGAGTCATGAATGACCACATAATTCTTTGACCTCTCCACCAATTAATCATATCTTGAATTAATAATATGCATAGTACATAAATGGCACAAAATTTTTAATTTTATGATTTTTCGAATGAAGGCAACATGGCACTTATTAAAGTTCATTAAATATATTTATTTATTATTAATATTGTATCAATAATATAAGAAATTATATTTTTTTATGTGATATTGCACCATTTTTTATATAATATTATACTCCATCCGTCTATTTTTATTTATTGCATTTGAATTTTGCATGATAATTAAGAAAATGATTGGATAATTTAATTTTCATAAAAATAAATTAAAAATTAACTAAATTATTTTTTGTCTCATTTAATTACTCTTTATATAAATATTTATTGTATGTAGTAAAGATAAGAGTAAAATTGAAAAAAAAATTAATATTCATTGGTTTTTTAAAAGTAAAATATAATATTAGATAAAAGAAAAATATAAATATTATGACAAATAAAAATGGATGATAGGAGTATAGAATATATTCTGTCTTCCTTTCTGGATGCTCTTGTTTGTGAGTTGGGCTCCTGGTCTAATAATTCTTGGGTTTGGGACTTTCCCTGGAGGAGGAGGAGGTTGTTTTCTTGGGAGTTGGATGTCTTGAATGATTTGTTGGATGTGGTTAATTTAGTTCCCGTTTGTCCTTCGAAGTGTGATAAGCTGGTTTGGAAATTCACTATGAAAGGAGAATTTTTGGTTCACTCACTTTACAATGGCCTCCTTGAAGCTTCCCACCAAGGCTTTGTTAATTTTCCCTGCATATGGCTTGGTTTAGCTCCGCCAAAAAAGGAGATTCTAGTATGATTGATTTGTCATGGAAGGCTCAATACAAGAGACTGGCTGAATCGTTTAGGATTAATCCCTTTTGCTAACAACTTCTGTCCCTTTTATGACAATGTCGATAAAACTATTAATCACATCTTTTTGGAGTGTCGTTGTGCTTGGTTGGTGTGGAATTGGTTCCTCAACTGGTGGGTTTGCAGCTGTGTATCCCAAACTCTTTTACTGGTCTTTTGGCTTACTCTCTTCTACGCTATAACTTGGTCTATTTGGTGTGCTCGCAACAACAAGGTGTTTAGAGACTCTGAGTTTTCTATTCTAGCCATCTGTTCCCTCATTCTTTTAGAGTCTCAATTTGGTTCCAAGCTCTACATGCTGACTTTCCCTACTCTGGTCTTGATCTCTTATCCTCTGTGGAAGCTATTAAAATCTGGACAAGTCCTGTTTCTCATCGATTGCAGATAAAATGGCAACCCCCTCCCTTGCATTGCCTCAAATGGAATGTTGACAGATCGTCTATTGGGAAGCCTGGTAGATGTGGAATTGGAGGTATCTTGAGGGACTCTAATGGTGACTTTATTGGCTTATTCTCACGCCCTAATGGAATTTTTGATTCTAATATTGCAGAATTAAAAGCCATCTACAAAGCTCTTGAGTTGCTAGTCTCCTTTCCTGATATTTGCTTGGGTGTTGATGTTATTTTTGTGGAATCAGATTCCAGGAATGCGTTATCATGGGTATCTTGTCCTGACAATGCTCCTTAGAGAGTTAATAATATTATCAACTTTATTACTAATTACCTTCTCTCTTTGCCTCGGCTCAACTTTTCCCACATTTTGCATAAGCAAACTCCGTAGCTAATTCGTTGGCCAAGCAACGTATATCAAGGTCTAATGAGTTTTTTGCATGGCTGTAAGAGAAGAGCTGCCATTTGATTTGCTCAGTGCTTCGGCTAAGTTTGTGTTGGTGGTCCTCTTTTGCAGCTTAGCTCTTCAAACATGCAGAAGATCTTATTCTTCTGGCTTGTTTCGGGGCTTATTTTGAAGGAGTAGCTATTAGCTGTTATGTTTTCTATTTTGTTTATCTTTCTTTGGTTAGGGCTTGATCTTGCATTTTTCTCTAGTTGTTGGTTTATTTAGCTTTGTTTTGTGATGTACCGTGTCTTCTTCGGATTTTTTTTCACTAAGCTTGCAACATTGTAAGTTGGGTATATCGGGAAGGTCTGTTGACTTGGATATAGTTAGTTGGTGTGAACTAAGTTTTTCTTAACTTTTATCAATAAAATTCCTTTGCTTATAAAAAAAATATAAAATATAATTACTGATGCAAAATTAATAATAAATAAGTATATTTTAATTAACCTTAACAATGCAATGTTGCACTTGTCACCGTTATTTTTATTATAGATTAATCAAGAAAAGATAATGTATAATGAAATTAATGCAAATAAATCAGATTAAGTACGCCTATATATATATATATATATATATATATATATATATATATATATAAAGCTTTTAATATGAAGTTTATTTTAAATTTATTTTATATAATTTTTTTTTTAAATTTTAGCTAACAACCTCTTAAAAAAAATCAATAAATATCATTACACTCCCCTAAGTATACTAATGAGTCTTTTAGTTCTCTAAATTAATTTGCATTTGCTATAAGAACCGGAAGTTCTTCTTCGACAGAGACTGACATCATCAAATGTGTCAACAGAAAAAAGTAGCTATCCTTGCTCAAGAAAACCACCTTCCAAGAATAATATTCTTTCTTTCAACTTGCCCGAAAGGCTAAAGCTTGATGCAAACTGAACTTAGGTGGGTGGACAGTGGACACTTTCTTGTTAATTTCTTCCATAAACCCATTTCATATCATGCGACTTACTTTATCTTATATTATAAGTACAGCCTTCCGTACAAACTGGTCAAGAAAAGCAGCATTCTCCATTTGTACACAAGAATATAGTATAATTAAGTAATTCATTTAGAGGATAAAGAACAAGTTCCCATACAAATAACTAAGTAATAAATTCCTTAACAGAAATTTGTTAAGACTTTACAAGCATGTATACAGATAAAAGAGCTAGAGAGATAGAGAGAAAAGGGACGGAAGGAGGAGACTCTACAAAATTAGTTTAAGTATCTAGTCCTTGATCATTATATGACACATGAAGCCATCAATAAAAATAATACTGGTGTTCAGGGCTCATATATATAGGTTGGCCTAGCAAGCTGCAGATGGGTGGGTGAAGGGACTGTAGAAATGAGGCTTTGGTCCAACCGTTAAAGTGCTAGTAGAAGAGGCGTCCCCGCCACTGTTAATCCTCTCACAAGAAGGGCACATAGTGAGGGTGGCTGCAGGCAGCTGCATATATAGTGGTGCAGCCAGTTTCAACGATTTAAGCTCTTGTAGCTCCTTTTGCAGCCTCTTGTTCTCTTCTGTTAGTGTTTCGCAACATTTCTTTAGTACCTCACAATCTACCTCAGTTTGCTTCAGCTTAGTCCTGCCCAAATAAAGAGGACAGAATATTTCGTGCATATAGATCAAACACTTAGTAGAAAATTTTTCAAGATTATTAATTAAAGAAAATACTCAAGTTTATTAATAGCTATCAAACAAGGACAACACAAGAACCACTAAGAAAGTTTGGTTGGCTATATATCTTACCTGGCTCTTCTGTTCTGGAACCACACTTCTACTTGACGCGGCCTGAGATTCAGCTGTTCTGCCAAGGCTTGCTTTTGCTTCTAATATATATAATTGAAGAAAAGAAATACCAAAGTCAAGAACATATAAAAATATTGTCCCTTATAAAATCATAGATACAATAATACTAGAGAGAATATAAAGATGATGAAAAAATGGTATATATACAGGATTGAGAGTGCTGTGTTCTTTGAAGCTGTCTTCCAAAGTAGCCGACTGTTGTTTGGTAAGTCTGAGTTTCTTTCTGGGACTTCCTTCTTCATCTTCATCACTAACCCTGGAAGAAACTCTCTCCACTTCTACTTCTTCTCCGCCAAACTCTCTCTCTTTCTTTATACTTGAGTTATTAGAAAATGAAGAAACTGCACTAGGAGACGATACCTGTGGCTGCAAATCTGCTTCCACCTTAGCAGCCGATGGATATGGCTCTTGTGGAAGGCCTAACGTAAGAGAGGGGAACATGTGATCATATTTCAAGGAAAGTCTCTTCTTCTTTTGTTGAAGATGATGATCGGATTGAGAACAGTTTTGTTGCTTGTCATGGCAGCTTAATCCTAGACCAAGGCCGGTGTTACAAACTCCATCAGAAATTCCAAAACTCATAATATCAAAATTGCAAGACCACCACCTAGTGTTGTTGAAGTAGCTTGAGCATAAAATTATCTTGAAACTATGGAGAGCTTGTAGAGAGGTAGAGGACCCTTCTTGAAAGAAATGTAAAGGTTGAGGAAAGTGTGGGAAATAGGTTAGGTGGGGACTCGTTATTAATGAAAGAAAGGAAATGAGTATTGTAACGAATCTGGTTTGTGGGATATGAAAAATTCTAATGTCTCTTTGCCCTCATAGGTTGACCACGAGAAAGATGCACCTCTCTCTCTCTCTCTCTCTCTCTCTCTCTCTCTACAATGCATATGTGGTATGCATATAGATAGCATACGTGGAATCACATGGAATGATGGGGAGAGAGTTTACAATAGAGCACATAAAGACAATTATTCCACACCCCTTCTTTTTCCCACTCCTCCTCATCTTTTACTTTTATAATTATTTTCTTTTAATTGTTTATAAAAATAAAAAGGAGTTACATTATTTCATACGTGGCAAAACAACATAACTATTTATTGAAAAATTATTCTGTGCTTTCGAAATACTAAATTGTAACTTTTTTTTTTACACACTCACATAAATATAATATATATTCTTCTATAAATTATTTAAAGTGGTCTCGTATCTGTATTAAAAAAAGAAGTATATATTATTAGGAAAATTTCTATTTAGATTGGTCTATTATATATTATAGATATTATGTTTGATAAAATCTACATATTAAATATTTGAGACTTATGTATCTATATTTTAAATTTATGATAAATTAAGTTTAGGTAAATTTTTTCTATACTCTCAATATATATATTATATAATTTACTTTTATAACATTAAAGACTTTGAAATTATATTTTATAAATAATTTTATAAATAAAGATAAAGATATATCATTTAACACATTTATTATATAATTAAATTTATTATAGTTTTAATGAAATTTAACATATGATATATTTAAAGTACCAGATGTATGTACATTCAACTAATATAAATTTAATTTAAATATGTCTTATCATAATTTTAGATAGTATTCATTATGATTTTATATAATGTGATATTTATAAATTAATTGGATCTATACATATATACTTGCTAAACTAGTTGGCCAAGTGGCCAAATCAATTAATAATGGTGCTATTTGTACGGTGATGATTAAAGGGATAAACAAGATAGTTGTGATCGATTCTTGATTATGATAGAAATTTAGTATTGAGTGAACTTGAATATAGAAAGAGACAACATTAACAAGCGTTAGATGGAGACCCATCAACTCTGTGCTTTTGTGTACTACTAATCGCAGACCACCCAAATGTCCCCCCCACTACATGCCTTCACTCGTAAGATATGAAACCTTGTAAGCTTGTTTTCTTATCCCATATACATAATTCACACCACTGCATCCTTAGGACACCAACTTTGAAATGTTTAATAGCTTTGATTATATAATTTTTGACCCACTTCCGAGTGTGAAACATATATAAAGACTAAAGTAATCTATTTTCTTTTTTTTTTTTTTTCTACACTAACTAAACAAAATAATCAACCTATAATTCATATGTTGCAAATTAATAACTTAAAAAAAAAAAAAATCTATTCTTATTCAAAAGGGTGGAGCTTATACGCATACCTTTCACCCCATTTTAATAGTATAAAAAATTTCTAAATATGTCCAGCCTGATTTGGCCGATGTAGTTAAAGATATATCACTCCCCTAACAGGTACTAGATTTGAGTTCCCACTTTCTTAATTTCTTATAAAAAAAAAAATCTCAAGCATGCACAGTGACATGCTAAGATTAGTAATATAGAAAATTAATAAAGTCAACAACAATCATATTTTATAAGCTAACTACAAGTTATATTGAAGTAAAATTTGGACTCTGGCAAAAAAATTTTGTAGGTGAGCCATTATTGTAGCACTATATAGTGAGTGTAATGCGTAATGGGGCATATCCAAGTTGTTAGTGGATTGACTAATGTGGCTAGTTCGTTGATGATAAATTGAAGGTGCCCTCCTGAAGGGAAACAGCTAAGAAGAGGAGTATTAAGGCATTTTCCATATGCTTCAATATTTAAGATGTGATGGGAAACAATTCAACAGCCATTATCGATTGTGTTTGTTCTTAAAGTGCTAATTGCAGTGAGAATATTTCTTTGGCTTAGAGGATCAGGGTATATCATATATGACCTAACCTCTACCATTTTGGTGATAAAGAGAAAGAGATGTGCACTACATCATATGGAATTCTAGATTGCCCGAAGACCTTAACATCCAATCATTATAGACCTGGCCTGTAATAACCCTAATAGCATCATTCAAATTTCAACCCAGTTATAATTGTATCCATGGAATAAAATTTAATTAGTAATTAATTAGTTGATGTCGAGTTTTGAACTAATTAATCATCCTTACAAATGCAGTTAATAATAATACTAATAATAAATAATTTTTTGTCACTTATATATATCTTGTATGGTGTTTTATATATTCTTATGGGTATCCATCTCCACCACTGGACTTCAAGCTTGAATTCGGAAAGCTATATAGCATCTTTTTCCTGTGAAATCAAGTGATGGGAAATCATACCTGAAATGGTACGAGTAATCCACCGACGAATCTGCAAGTTCAATGGTTTCCTTGTGTGGGGGTCTTCATTAATAAGAATATAATTATATATATTATATTGATGAGACATTTAACCAACGGATATTAAAAGTAAATTTATTTTTTTTTTAATTTCTTTTTAGCTTGCTTGAGATGGTTTTTGAATGTAAGAGATAGATTTTTAAAACATTATATTTATTTAAAAGATTTTTTTTTAAATAAAATAAAGTTTTTGAATATTTTAAAATCTTTAAAACTTTCACTTTTTCAATCCATTAAATTGGTAGATTGAGGAGACTTTCTTTTATTGCTTAATTTTATAAAAATTTTTTTCATTTCATTTAAACACACCGTTGATATATATTTTTTGTTAAAAAGAATATATTCAAAAGAATATATATATATTATAAAGTATTTATTGAGTCCAAAAGGAAGAATAATTGCGCTAGCAATAAACAAATATTCTCCTAATTAAATCAAACATTAACCTAAACGACAAGCGTAGCAAAATGGAAAAGCTTATAAAACAAGGATGCCTAGTCGCACCACTAGTGCTGGTTCTCTTGTCTTTATATATATATATTCTCAATCTAATTCTCAACATGTTAAATAAATAATTTCAATTGTTATTTAAACTTCAAATCTTATAATTTTAAAGGTGATTTTAATACACTAAATTAAAATTATGGTATTGAAAAGTGGTAATGGCAGCAAGGGATAGACAGGTGGAGCCTACAAATGATTTGGCATGATGGGACATTCGATTCTAAAGGATATGTGCGATGATGATTGTGGATTTTAGACATAGTTGGGCAATGATAGAGGGGGGGGTGGTGGTGTTGGAGATAAGGTTTCAGATGTGTTCCTTCCGGCCTTTAAGGCTAAGCCACCAGTGGGAGTGTGGGATTGTGCTCTTTGTTTGGCTTTCTCTACATCTTCTCCTTATATATTTTATAATTTTTATCTCTCCCCTGCCAACCGTCCATTTCAAGGAAGCCATCACTTTTGTCTCCTATAACTTAGTTTCTTGATTCTAATCTACGTTATCACCAACTCCACCTTAATCAAACATTATAAATGGGATATAAACCTATAGAGAGAGAGAGAGATTACTTTGCACATTACTATACATGATATAATTAAGTTTAATGTATATAACATGAAGAAATATTTATTGAAAAAGTAGATAATTCAATTTCAACCCTACTCATATTGTTCCATAATGCTTTAAGATCGAATGAAATTTAAATCGAAATCAAATAATAATATAAAAAAAATCAATATTGTTATGAAAAAAGTGATTATTATCTTCACAACCCATTAATGAAATTTATAGGATTTACATATTTATATCTTGAACTCATTATATATTAAGTATAAGTAAATTTTTTCTTGAAAAAAAAGACAATGTTATTTCATTTAATTGGTAATTTAAACGTGTAAATTAGAGCATTGCTATTTCTGATTAGTTGTTTAATTTATATGAAAAAATATGGGATATAGTGAAAAGATTGACAAAATTAAAATTAGATAGATATTGGAAAGTAGTGCAATCAAAAGGACTTGCGATATGGTTACGGAACATGTCCCAATTAGTCTACTTCTAAAACATGGACCATCAGCTAATCCTGATTACTTAAAAAAACAAGAAAAACAAAAGGGTATTGACTATCCCTTTATTTTAACGATTCCTTAAACCTGAAATAGGCCATGTTTGGAGTTTTGGGACTGAGATTGTGAAATTGAAAAAGTAATTTTTTTGAAAAATATAAATTTAAATGTTATTAAGAACTGTTTATTCATTTTAGATATGATAAAATATTTTAAATTAGTTTTTAACAACCTTTAATTAATATTTTTAAAAATATTTCATCAGCTCCAAATATACCCATAATCTTTATGATGAGTCGTGCTTTAGAATATATCTATTATAGATGGAATTGAGTCATCTAGCCAAAGGTGTAATAATAGGACATGTCATGTTGGAAGACTTTGAGGATATGGTATAGAATAAGCTTGAAAGCGGGACAAGAAAAGTCTAGTCAGAGTAACATAATCGTTCTTGATTTCCAAGAGGTGAAAGCATCAGCATTGCACCGACTTTTCCAAAAGCAAAACCCTTAGCATAGCCCACTCTAGATTGTCTTCGACCCAATACTATTTTCTGTTAGACTTTGCTTTCAAATGGGATCATCATGCTTGCCCTTTAATAGAGTGAGCCACCAATCGATCTCAATCTCCTCACAACCCCCACTGCTGGTTCCCTACCTATGCATCATGCTTCGATCTACCGAGTCTTAAAGACCCACGTCACAAGGTTAAAGTTGTAGATATGGTTGAGGGTCCAATTTCAGTAAATGTTAGATTGAATTCTAGATCAGTGGGAGAGCAACTGGATATTATATGTGGGGTGTTCGATGCAAAACATGCCCTAAGTTATTAGAGTGTGGACACATGCAAATGTGTATATTTGGCTTTTCAATACAAGACTGGACCAATTTTTAATCAAGTCTAATATGCTGCTTGCTTGGAGATACTCTTTATTGCATGGGAATTTTTCGGATTTATTGGATGGATGATGGATGATGGATCCTTTCTTACTACGACACGGCTATTGGCTAGTGTGTGGTGGACTGGTGTGTGGTGGACTGGTGGAACGTTATCAGGCTAGGTTGCCTAAGTAACTTAAACAAGAAAATAAAGCCATTAGGATATGGAGATCTCATAATTTGATTTGTTACACGTTTGAATTTACCAAAATGAAAATGATTAATTAGGATGTGTTTTCACCATTCACTTGAAAGTTTTGACAAATTTCAAGATATACACAGTGTATTAAAAAAAAAAGATAATATATTAATACTCATATAAATTCAGTTTCTCTGTGAATTATGAAGAGTAAAATTCATATCAATGTGAATGATGATGTATATGCACCAGAGATATACTAATTTTCTAAAATTTCTATTTTTTTATTTAGGTTTATATGATTTAGTGTTAATGATTAATTATTTACATTTTAATAATACCAATAATTGATAAGATCAAAAATGATATAATTACAATTTTGAATCATTAATTATTGATTTATGAAAATTTATAATTAATTCAAAAATTATGTTTATCAAGTATCTATAAGTAATCGTTGAAAGTTTAAAAATTAAAAAGTATCTCCCAACTACTCAACCAAACATGAATTAATATCACCAATCAATCAATCAATTTTCTTATATTATTAATTTTTTTGTCATATTTTATTAAAGGTAGATTATGTGCCTTGAAATTAGAAAATTTAATAAAGCAATATTTATATTTATATTATTTAAAATAACTAATTAAGTAAACTCCAATATGTCTCTCATTTTTTACTGAATAATGTCTCTTATTTGCTTTTCTGAAAAATATAAAATTTACTTCATATTATTTATAAAATAATTCACATATATATAAAAATGTAAAAACATTAAATTATATATTCCATTCCAGCTGCACTCACCAGGCATAAGCTATAAGGGTATGTAATGTAGAAATGTGCATGGTTGTTGAAATTTCGAGCTGAATCGAACTGTATCAAATTATATTGAAATCGAAAAAGAATCGTCATTGTAAGAATTTAATCATATCAAAAGGAATTTATACTTATTATTTTGATTTAATTTTAATTTTTTTATCAAGAATTAAATCAAAATCGTACTAAAATTGAATAAAATAACCAATTTTATGCAATGTTTTTTTTAATTTTTTCGATATATTTTATAATTTCAATGTATATATAAAATATTTTTTATTTTTTTTAATTTTTTAAAATAATTTTAATAATAAATTATTTTATAATCCTTAATTATATGACTAAAACACACGATTTGTCATATAATATACTTTTTAATTCTTAATTAATTATATATATTATTATATAATTAATAAATATGTAAAAGATAATTTAAAATTCCTATTAAGATACATATTTTTTACATTAGTATTATTATTATTTTAATGTTTGTATTATTATTATTTTTATTATTGTTTTCATATTAAAATTTTAAAATTATATTTTCTATTTTAGAATTGATACAAGAATGTAACAATTTTTAGCATAAAAATCAAGATTTGAAATGAAATTACAACTAAAGTTGAAATAAAAAAATAAAATAAAAATTAGAAACAGAATTGTACCAAAATTACTTGAAACCAAACTAAAATTGAAATGGAAGTTTGATTTTGATTCCCATTTTAATTCTTAGCACACACCTCTAGTGTAATATGTTGTGTGTAGTCATCTCTCATCCCTAAGCTTATGCATGCAAAAGAAAATTGTGGAGCCCAACGGGCCAACTTTTAAACAACCAGGCAAAGGTTCATTTATGGGCCTTTTGTTTTAGCCCACAACTCAGCGAATAAAATTGAGCTTGGAAATGCTACTAAGAATCTGAATTTATTGATTTCTTCGCTATCAACCAACCACTGGAGATTGGCTGGCGACTGGCGTTGTCGAGAGCGCGTACACTGCTGCGTTCCCCTAGTTTATATCGTCTGCGGCCTCTATAAATTTACAACTGAAAATTTCACTTCAGAAGAAGAGAAGAAGAAGCAACTGACGCCCAAAGAAAGATGTGCTACGAGGTGACATGCTCGAGTTGCGGCAAAACGACTTGGGGCGGTTGTGGGAGGCATGTCCGATCTGTTTATAAGCGAATCCCTCAGGGCCAACACTGTCTTTGCAATGGATGGCCTGGCGTCGATCCCAATAATCCTAATGATGCTGCTCAGTCCTCTTCATCTTCTTGTACTATCCTTTGATTTCTGTTTTTCTTCTTTTCGACTTTTCTTTCTTGATTGCTCTTTCATGTTTCTACTTTGTACCCATGTAATAAGCAAGATGATGATGGTTTCGGAGAATTGAATTGAACTTCTGCAAATTTCTGGATCTGTTCCTTTTTTATGTGGTTCCGAAGAGCTAAATAACAATAATAAGATTTAATTATAAAATTAACCTCAAATTTTAGATCATTCAACCATCTAGATATAAAGAATTGAGATTAATTAATTCTGTAGTTACAGAGAAACAAATTTATTCGAGTGAAAGACAGGTCTACTTGGTTAAAAAAAATAATAAAAAAAGAAAGAAGACGACGACACGTCTACTATTATTTTAAAATTAATTTCCAAACAATTAGATAGAAAAAATTGATTTTTAAAACATTTTTTAACTTAAAAAATTGATATTCATTTATTTTATTAAAAATAATTTTTATATTTTTTAATATTTAATACATTTAACAAATTTAATAAAAATATTTTTAATAAAAAAATAAATTATTTTTAAGAAAAATAATTTATATTTTTTAAATTTTTCTAATTTTATTAAAATATAAAAATATTTATATATAATATAAATATATATTATTAATTTAATATTATAATTAAATAATAATAATATTTTTATAAAAAATATTTTTTTAAAAAATATTTTTTTAAAAAATTACGTAAGTTATTTTTTGAAAAAAAAAATCTGTTAATATAATTAATGAATATTAATATATTATCATAATAAGATTAAAAGAAAAAATACCCTTGTCTAACCCGGTGCGGAGTAAAACCATCCAGATGAAAGAATCGTGCTACCGTCTCACTTCACATCACGTCTCCGACTCGACTCTGCCTACAACTGCAGAGAGTTAGCCACTGTCCAAGTGGAGCCAGAGTCCGAATCCCCCTCTAAACAAATTAAAAACCATACCTACCTTTCTTCTTCTCCCCGATTCAAAGTTGAAACACGCAGAGATGCCCAACGCTCAATTCTCTCCTAGTATTCATCCCAATCATTTCTTCTCTACCAGAAATCCTACCCTTCTTCACTATTCTTCGGCTCTCAAGGCATCTTTTCTTGCTCTCCAACTTAAATTTGTTACTTCTATTGCCTTTTTAAATAAATAAATCACATCATTAAGTAAGACCCTTTTTTTTCAATTGAATGTCATTTTGCAGCTATACGATCAGCACCGTTTCTTGCAGTCTTGGCCTGGGATGGCCGCTTGTAAAACTACTTTCTGTACCAGGCTCAAAGCGATTCCATCTGACACTGATAGGTGAATTTATTTGACCATCGAATTTTTAATTATTTGTTTTGTTACCTTTTTTTTATTATTGTTTTTAATGTTTCTTTTAAGTAATGTCGATTCTCGCATCAAATGCGTTATTTCTGTTTTGGTTTTCTTTCTTTAAAGTTTTTTTAGTCAACCACTAAAGTACTGACGACAAACTTTTCTTGAAAACAATAGCAAAACATCTGAATTGGCTAATGATATTAACTGGGACAACCTTGGACTCAATCCTGTGCTCACTGACTATATGTATGTAATGAAATGTTCTGGAACCGACAAGTTTTCAGATGGTGAGTTGCAGCCTTTTGGGAACATTGAATTGAATCCATTCTCTTCTGTCTTGAACTATGGCCAGGTATGAGTTTTAAATTCTTGCACTTCGTGCACTACATATAGTCTCTACTCACCACCCCATTAACTACTCTGTAGTGCGTGCTTTTGTTATAGGGAATTATTGAAGGTTTGAGAGCATTCAAGAAAGAAGATGACTCGGTTTTGTTATTTCGTCCTGAGGCAAATGGGCTGCGAATGAGAGTGGGAGCAGACAGGATCTGCATGCCTGCGCCAACCATTGATCAGTTTGTGCGAGCTGTCAAAGCTACTGTTTCAGCAAATAGACGATGGGTAATGATGGTTCTTAAGCAATGTAAAATGTTTATGTGCAGTATATGCATTTTAGTGTTATGTTGTTACTATCAAATAGCCATAGGGCTCCATGACATGATGCAGGTTCCCCCTCCAAGTAAAGGCTTTTTATACATCCGACCCCTACTTATAGGCAGCGGAGCTGTTCTTAGTCTTACGCCCTCTCCTGAATTCATCTTTCTGATTTATGTTACTCCAGTGAGGAATTATTTTGAGGTATGTTGTCTAATTTCTTTGCTTTGTATTCTCACCATTGAGACTATGGTTTCAAACATTTGTAACTTGCAGGGTATAATCATTGTATTCTGAAATTGCTGTTTAAAATTTTTTTCCCATACCCTTTACCTTTCTTTTCCTATAGATGGGTAATGGATTTTCTTTTGCAGGTAATTCCAACTTTAATATTTTTAGTAGTTTACTCACTTAATTTCATTTGATGATGACAGCATGGTGCAGAACCAATTAATCTGGTCATTGAGAATGATATTCATCGTGCAGTTTCTGGTGGAGTTGGAAGCATAAATGCTATAGGAAATTATGCCACGGTAAGCTAATTATGCACTTGTCACTCAGTGGCAGAATACTTGGTAATCAGTCTTTCCATCTTTTCACTCTAATTAATGGAAGGCCTTTTTGATTTGCTGAGGTTCATATCATTTCCTTTTCCACTTTTTAATTTCCCATTTCTAACATTTTTTATATCGAAATGCCTTTTAACTTTTTATAACATGATCTCATATGGTTCAAGAACTCCATTCTTAAGAACTTTATTCAGAAGTGTTTAGTACCTTTTTGTTGTGGCCTCAAATGTTAGAAGTTATAAATTTTTGTTTGTAGGTTATGAAGGGACAAGTTGCAGCTAAAGCAGGTGGTTTTCATGATGCTTTGTATCTTGATGCTGTTCACAACAAATATCTTGAAGAAATTTCTGCTGCTAACATTTTTGTAGTGAAGGTATATCTTTATATTGGCTTATCATGACGTAACACAGCTGTGGGATCATTGCTTTCATTTCAGATGCAGTACCATGATTAAAAATTATATTGAGACACCAAGTCTTTTCTTTTCTTTCTTTGTTTGGCATGGAAGGCTTAAGCTGCCATGGGTACATATAGCAAGATTCTCTCTCCTTATTTTTAGCAGAAAATAAACCTTGAACACACGCACATACTGACTAGAAAAAGGGGAGAGAAACAAATATAAGAATTTTACATGGTTTGGTAAGTGTGTGTGCATCTACGGACAGGCACCTGTTTTTTGACTATGTGAGAATGAGAATATTAAGTCCCTATTTATATTGAAAAAAATCCTTAAAAAAAATTTCCTAATACAAATAAGATTTACATAATCATCCCCAATAAAAAAACATCAGCCCTTATCATGGATCTCCTCCCTTTTGGCATGGTCCTTAGAAAATAGTAAATTTCCCTATAACAAATATAAGCCATAGCTCAACATTATTAACTTTTTTCCTAGTTAAAGAAAAAAGTAGCCTATTAAGGCCTTGTCATTAAGCTGATTTCCATAATAACTTTTCCTTGTCATCTATGTCCTCCGTTATATTATTCAACATGCCTTGTCACATTTTATGTTCGCAAAGGAAATATTTGCAGTCTAATGAGTTTGAATAAAAAAATTAAGAATTCTATGATGTTGGCATTTGCAACTTTGAGAATTTTCTGAAAAATTGTTTTAGCTGAGCAATTTCACTTAAGCATGATAAAGATCAATCGCCTTGTTCTGACACATCTTCACAAATTCACTTTAGATTCTATTGCCTCTGTTCAATGCTTCATATGAAGTTTTATGTTCTGTTTGACTACTATGCTAACACATGTCCAATTGTATTTTTAAATCATATGTTTGTTAGCTTTTGAATTTTCTGTCCTTGTTATCACTTGTCATGCTCTCTGTTTTGCAATTGTTTTGTACCTTTGAAGGTTGAATCTCAGTGGGGTTTTTTGTTGGGCAATAAAATTTTCTTTATAGGGAGTTTTGGAATTTTTGTGAAAAGCTAAATTCTTGGAGTGTCATTCCTTCAGTCAATAAACATCCAATTAGAATCTGCAGAAGGGATGCTTGGTTTAGAAATATTTTATCAAGCATCAAGTGAATGTTAATGAAAAGGTGGAGATGAAGTATATGATAACATCTCATGCATCTATATCACAAAAATAACACTTCATAATCTGCCTATTATTCATTTTGCAAGCAGAATAACTTGCAGCATTGTGTTCTGATGTTGATTTGAAATCTGGAATCCAGTTGTCATAGATCTTCCTATTGGCCACGGCTTTCCCCTTTTTCTCTTCCTACATATTTTTGTATTTTTTGTGTTTTTGTTTTCTATCATTTGACAGTGGATCTTGAACAAGGCAAATTTCCTAGTGTAAAATAATGGTATACTGAAATTTGGTGATTTTCATTGTCAAAAAATCTTTACTTTAGTCTGTTTCATTGATTGTGAACTCCTAGGATAAAACAATATGTACTCCAGCATTGAGAGGGACAATTCTGCCAGGCATTACACGAGAAAGTGTTATTGATATTGCTCGCAGACAAAGGTTTCAGGTATGTCTTTTGAGCCAAAAATCTGTGGTAAATAGGTGAAGGTATCTAAACTTTCTGATCTTCATGCCATAAGGCATCTTGACATTTATTCAGAACAAGGTGAATATGCAAAATAGTTCTTCCTCTTAACAAAAGTAGTTCAGAGGGGCAACGCGTGTTTATGGTGCAAAGGATAGCTGACACATCACCCAGCTAGAATCCATTCTCAGTAGGATTATGACTCTCAGCTGAATGTTCCAGTTGTTTACTCTGCATTGCTATGTTCTTTAAAGAGGGGATTTGAGAGATCGTGAATCATGTTCTCATACATTTGTCCATCTCATATGCTAAATTTTGGCTTTCCTTTACATTCTTCAAACTTTTCTTGTTCATTTGTCTTGATGTATTTATGCTTGCTGTCCCATATTATATGGTAAGGCAGAATTGTTATGTTACTTCCAATGTCTGGGACTTCACTCTCTTAATCTAGTTTCCAAGTGTTTACATTTTTTAGAGAAATGCTTTACTATCGTAGGCAATGATAGCACCGATACTTCTGGGTAAAACAATGTTTTGCTGCAAGAGTGCTGCAGGTTAGGTGGTCAGAATATTATAGCCGTCTCTTTTCTCACCAATTTCCAATCTTATTCATCCAATGGGCCCTTTTTCTTTTGCATTGGAAACTGTTGTTAAAGTGTGCATTTAATCTGACTTGAAGAGTCTGTGTTCTTTGGGATCCTGATTTGAACAGGTTTTTAGGAGTCCAGATAATTAGAGTTTATAATACATGACATTTTTACTTATGAACAGGTTGAGGAGAGACCTGTTTCAGTTGAGGAATTATTTAGTGCTGATGAAGTTTTTTGTACGGGAAATGCTGTTGGTTTATTGCCTGTGGGTAGCGTTACTTACCAGGGTAAAAGGTAAAGTTCTTATATTTGTTTCCTGCATTTGAACACTGTGCATTATTTATCCGGAAATGCTACCAAGCTTAAAAGGCCAATCTATCGAGAAAGTTTACCATGAGTTGAAAATTTAACCCTTACCTAAGATATGTTCCTAAAAATTTGAAAGATATTCTGATACCTTAAAAAGCAGCTTGAGAGAAGTTCCAGATTTAGATCATCACATTCTTATGGATGGGATCATGAACATCAGTGTTCTAGCATGAACACCTATCAAGTGACAATTCAATGTGATATAGTGTTGAATTTTACCTGGTAGTTTCTGAGATGCATTATTGCTTATATATTAATGCTGCCATTTCTTTTGTTTTGGGGTTTGGCTTCAGGTTGTCCTACAAGGAAGGCGGACTTGGTACTGTGTGCAGGCAGCTCTCCTCTGCCCTTGCTAATATACAGATGGGCCTTGCAGATGATAAAATGGGTTGGACTGTGGTCTGGAAGTTGGAAGACAAGTGACGAAAGAATTTAATTTCTGTAAACATAACTAATAAAAAAAATTGTAGTTCAATTTTTTCAAAAAAAAAAAAAAATTTAATTGTCAGTTCAACTTGATTTCATAAATATCACCCGTTTTTTATGTTGGCTAGATAGTATTTATTTTTATTTTTATTTATAATAGTATTGTTATGTTGCACTTTAATCCTGCTTCAACTTTACCGTTTAGTTATCACTTGTTATAAAAAACTTAACAATTATTAAAATATTGATCGGTGTTATGAACAATTCTCCTTGTTTGGAATATAAAATTTTATAAGGGGTCAATTCAGTTGATTTTTTTTATTAATTTAAAAAATTTTTATTTTAAAAGAAATATAATTTTTTTTATGATTACATAAAATTCTTTTAATTTTTTTTTATAAATAATTTATTTCAAATGAATCTTCTGAAACAAAAAAGACAGTTTTGATTTTCTGTAATTATATATCCAATGAAGCAAATAAAATATGATTAATATCAAGTAATTAGGCTTATCTTTAGGTGACTGAGTGAATCAAAAAGGGCATAATGAATGAATAAAGAGTCTGATAAATAACTGTGGAAAAGAACGGGACTTGCCGGCCAAAATTCTATAGACTATCCCAAAGAATCGTTGTCATGAGAACTGAGAAGGCCTTGGGACAACACGAGCAAAGACAATTTATAGTTAAGAACTATTCATTGATTGTAAAAGAATAGTGCTGAAATGCCACAGATTATTATGTATTCCTACATAAATACATTAACTATCATCTTAAAAAAGAAAACAACCTTTAAATTAAGAAAGGATATTTTAAAATTTTATTTTAAAGATGTTAACTAAGAAGTATAAAAAAATAATTTTAAACGTTCAAGCAGGCGTGTTGTTATAGGGAACGAACATGCACTATATGAGCTATACCTCATATGGATTGGTCAAATTTGTTTGATTCGTAGAATTAACAATATGGGAAAAGCTTCACTTTACATGTTTAACAGGATTAAGCCTGTATCAATTTCCCAAGGATTGGGATGTCCCTATCTCCAAGCTTTCAGAAGTCTCCCCAGTCTTCATTCCTAGTTGAATTTTATTTGAAACTCATGAAAAAGATGCATAAAAAATCTATGTTAGAGTGAGAAGGACTAGTTTTGGGTGGCCTGCCACTGGATTTTAACCCTGTTACTGTTAGTTCGATGCCACAGGTTAACCCTAATTATTGCCTCAACAGGACAGGAAGCTCATTCTGGGAGTTGAGGTTGCAATTATTGGACAGAAAAAGTATATATATATATATATAGATTAAATTGAATAATCTTCCACGAATCAAAAGACTAATACTTTCTTGTTGATAATGCAACCATCAAGAAACTTTATTGCTGATAGGGAAATAGTTCTAGCAAATCTTTTCTACCCACTCAAACATGAAAGATTAACTCATTTGACGTCTAATACTCTGGTTCAGCCTCTGTCCTTTATTGGCATCTACACACTTTTTGCCACCGAAATTGTTGCTGTAATATATTCAATACATGGAATTTAAGGTGTGAGAGAAAAATAAACGACCATGATTCAAACAAGTGTAGAGACTGAAGATGGCATGTCATGGACATAGTCCCTATGTTGAGAGATAAACCATGCAAATTTATTGTTGTAGTTTTTTTAGTTTAATAATTAAAAATGCTCCACTACATATGCAGAATTGAATACAGAACAGGCGCTCACTCTTGTAGCCTGGAAGCTGTACTCAACTCTTATATATATATATATATATTTGTCATTATCAGGTGCTGGATCGATGATCCAAAATATGGAATTATCTATAAATTCTTTCAGACAACGTGCCTGCCAATATATTATGATCATTTATTGAGAAATTAAATTAAATGCAGAAATTGTCATTCAAAGGAGCTTGTTTTGGTCTTTACTCTTTAGCTAAGGTTGGTTTTCGGAAATGTTTTATATATATATATATATATCATGTTTGTCTCATGTGTTTTTATCAATAATAATAATAATAATAAAAAATTTAGTTTATTCATTGGTCTTCAAATTTCTATCGTAAACCCGTCTTTTTGAGATGACAGTAGCCACATAGAGAATGTTACGATAAAGAAGATAGAGTAGGAATGAATCTAGTCTCACACTGGAAAGGGAAGGAAAAGTGATGGACTGTATAAATACAAGCCTTCTAATCTGAATAACATATTTTTGAACCTCAAAAAAGGGATTCAAAGAACAAAGTCGTAAGACCCAATGAATCAAACCAAACATTACTATCCAGTGGATAAAAAACGGCCGTTACATCTATAGATATATTAACCAAATCAATTTACAAAATTAATTACAAAATTAATTTTAAGAATATATAAATTAACTTTTTAATATTAATTCATCCAAAAAATCCCCCTTGAAAAATTATACTACTAAATTTATTTATTTATTTATTTTTATAAAAAAAAGTAGTAACTCTTGAATATATATACATATATATAAATAAAAGAGGAGCAGTAGATGAGGTATAATTAAGAGAAATATTAATTATTATTTTTCTATTGTATAAATGCAAGTCAATTAATTAAATCTCTAGCAAAAATTAGTTGAACGTTAGAACAAGTTCAAACACATCTACCTTATCCTGTGGGGAGTCACCAGATCAAAAAAGATGCCAAAAAAGACGCAAAGATTTGACCAGGATAATAATGGATGTTCACATCAAAGTCATTTTGGAAAATATAAATTTTAATATTGTAGTGGAAGTTCCAATTCCTCCACCATGACTTGTTTACTGATTATTATTGAAATTATTATTGTCAAAATTAATTTTTTTAAATATATTAATTAAAAATTTTAAAAAATATTTAATTATATAAATATCAAAATAAAAAAATAAATTTTTAAAATTATTTCTTTTAATAATATTTAAATTTATATCTTTATCTAAAAAAATAATTTAATTTTTTTCAACTTAATGCTAAATAGGACTATAAATACATTAATTTCCTAGAATTATATTACTATATATATATATATATATATATTTTTTTTTTTTTTCCTTGGAATAGGCTTGGCAAGGCATCTGCGGTGAAACGCATGTGTCGTTTCCCACAGGTCTAATCGGGAATTTAATTCTTTCCCATGCTTATCAGGTTCGTTAGTTGCTTTCGCCATGCAACTTCCTTTCAATTTATTTTCCTGATTTCCTCCAACCAATTTATCAGTGGCCTTCATCACTGGGTAAGGTTGCTTTCAGGTTTCAGATTCTAAAAATATCATTTTCACCTCTAAAGTTTAGCACTTCAACATTTGTAAGTTGCGTGATTAAGGAATCGCTCTCTTTCAAATAAAATTAAATATTCCACTTTCTCTTTATTATTTCTTTTATCCTGTTTAAAATTATAATTTTATAAAAAAAAATTAATTCAATTATTTTTTTTATTAAATTTTATGTTCCAAAAACTTACGAGACAAAGAATTTAATTTTTAATTTTTTTAATTTAAAAAAATTATATAATTACATGAGAATTAAACTTTTCACAACTATTTTTTTTTATTTAAACGAAGCATTAATTACTAATTAGCCAAAAATGAATTTTAACTTTACATTCTTTTAAGATAAATTTTTGAGAAATACAGTTATTTTAAATTTAATTTTATAATCATAAAATGCATATAGATTTTAATATAAATATTTAATTTAATAATTATTTTTTTAAATAAATATTTTAATAATTACTCAATTTATTATAAAAAGTTAAATTGCATTAAATGCAGTATGAAATTTTCCGTTCACGTGTAATTTAAGATTTTATTTACGTCAATACACCTGTTCAACACGCGTAATGTTTATCCATCAACATATATATAATCATTTATTATATATTATTAACATGTGGCACACTCTTATTAGTTCACTACAACGTGACATGGCATTTGATCGACTGTTGGTTAGGTAACACAAATCCAAATTCACGCGAGAATCACAAATTCCCTATTAGAAAAATATTAGTTAAATCGAATTTATTATATATTTAATATACAAAATTTATATATTTAATAAATAAACGTTGATCACAACAAAAATTCTTCATCGAAATTGTCTTTTTTTTTTTTATTTGAAAAGTTTGTCTGCAAACTTTGCCTTTCAGGTGGGTGAAACTGCGTCGTCCAAATCAGAAGAAGAAAAATGATGAATAGTTGCGTGTGAGATTGTCTATATTTTGGCGCTTGCTCCTCTTATTTTTCGCGTCCAAAAGCGTCGCTCTCCCTCAATCGTTCATTCTCCTTACTAGTTTTCTGCTCCTCTGTTTCTGCAGAAGATTTCTACTTATCGTTTTCTCTTTATTATTTCTCACTTTGAGCGCATTAAATTTCTCTTGTTTGTTATATAATATATTAATAGCTGAAACCATGATTCAGAGGGTTTCATGCTTACACAATTTGGTTCAATCTTTACGTCTTGGTTCTTTATCTCAGGTTGGTTTTCTGAATCTTTATACACGTTCTTTTTTTTTTTTTTTTTATGTAGTTATGGAAAAAGGGATTGTTTCTGGTGCTATTAGACTCAAATTGACCATATATACTTCTTTGCCCGGTAACCCTCCGTGTTATTTTGATGGGTTAGGCGCTTTGTAGTTTGCGGTTGTAAAATTTGCAGGTGATACATGTTTATGTCATTGTGTTTCAGTTGTTCAGATTATGTATTAATATCTTAAGTACCTGTTAGTTGTAATGGAGGGGAAGGAGCAATCCATTTCATCCTGCAGCGACTTAAAGAATGTAGCTCTGTTTAGGGCCTTAGGCTATCATCTCATCTAGTTTTTCCCTGCATGGTTACAGCTTGGATCTTATATTTGCTACTCGTCACAAGCTGCATCTTCTCTACAACAAGTGAGCAAAGCCTGGTAACTTACTTACTTGCATCATTCCATTGTGGTTCACATGTTCTTGTTTCGGTCTTGTGCAATATTCCTTTTTTTTCCCCTGTGCTGTTTTCTTATGTTTTTTGGTTTCTGCTTTTGTTTTTGGGTGTGGTAGTGCTGATGGTGAGAATGAGTACGCTAATTTGGATTGGGATAATCTTGGATTTGGTATCATGCCAGCGGATTACATGTACACAACGAAATGTTCTAAAGATGGAAGTTTTGAACAAGGACGACTTAGTCGCTATGGAAATGTTGAATTAAGCCCATCTGCAGGAGTCCTGAATTACGGGCAGGCAAGCAGCAACCCTGCGAGTGCATTTGATTCCATTTCAAAATTGAAACTATTGATGATCTTGAAAGTAATTTTTATTAAACATGATAGATTTGTTGTTTCACCCTTCAACTAATTTAAAAACTGGATTATGCAAAAAATGTCCTCAGGGATTGTATGAAGGCACGAAAGCATATAGAAAAGAAGATGGTCGTTTACTTCTTTTTCGTCCAGATCAAAATGCCATCCGCATGAGGATGGGTGCTGATAGACTGTGCATGCCTTGTCCCTCCATTGATCAATTCGTTGATGCAGTGAAAGGAGTTGCTCTAGCCAACAAGCGTTGGGTAAAAAAAGTTTCTGCCTTCTTGTGATACTTGTTTTCCAGCATAGTTTATTAGTCTCATTGTTCATTTTTTTTTTTTGACAAGTTTATGTAAAATTTATGTATGTAAAGGTTCCTCCTCCAGGGAAAGGAACTTTGTATATTAGACCTTTGCTAATGGGTAGTGGTCCTGTCTTGGGTTTGGCACCTGCACCTGAATACACGTTCCTCGTATATGCTTCTCCTGTGGGCAACTATTTCAAGGTCGGGCTTTCCTTTGCTATTGAACCTTGATTCCTGGCTATTTGATTTTTCAGTGGAATGGTTAACATTTTCCTCGTGCTGGATACAGGAGGGCTTGGCACCCTTGAGCGTATATATTGAAGAGGAATTTCATCGTGCCTCTCGCGGTGGAGCTGGTGGTGTTAAGTCCATCACGAATTATGCACCTGTAAGGAATGTTTCTAACACAACTGGTTGTAGACTAGCTAAACTATGCGTTGGTTAATGGTCAGAAATGCAATTTTTGGTTCATTTGGCTCTACTGAAGCTAACAAGAGCTTATAGCTCTAGAGACGATTATGGAGCTAAAGCTTATTGGTAGCAAATGCAACTTTTACGGACCCAAGTTTTCGTTGACTACTATTGCAGTAGCTCATAATTTTTCCCCTTATACGCAGGTTCTGAAAGCAATAGCCAGAGCTAAAAGCAGAGGATTTTCTGATGTTCTGTACCTGGACTCAGTGAATAAAAATTATCTGGAAGAAGTCTCTTCTTGCAACATTTTCCTTGTGAAGGTATTCTGATAAATTGTCTGATGTGAAATATTCATTTGGATTTCTGGAACTTTACTATTGGATGTTCCTTCAATCTTTCCAGGGCAATGTAATTTCCACTCCAGCTGCTAATGGGACTATCCTACAAGGTGTCACTAGAAGAAGCGTGATTGAAATTGCTCGTGATCATGGTTATCAGGTAATTAGTTTTTGTTTCTTTGAAAGCCAAAATAAGTCGACCCAATAATTTCTGTTTGTCCTTTGTTCTGTACATGATTGAAGACTCGTTGACCTTGGATTCATGCCACGAAACTGAATCAGGTTGAGGAACGTGCAATTGCAGTAGACGAATTGGTGGATGCTGATGAAGTCTTTTGCACTGGAACTGCAGTTGGTGTTGCTCCAGTAGGCAGTATCACATATCAGAATAGAAGGTGAATTGATTGTGCTGCTTTGTCATTGTAATTTCATTAAAGGTAGAATTGTCAAATGTCAATCGCTAACTTGAGTTAGTAATGCAGAGTTGAATACAAAATCAGAGCTGAATCCTTGACTCAGGAGCTGTACTCAACTCTTGAAGGAATTAAAACGGGTCTTATTGAAGATAAGAAAGGCTGGATCATTGAGATCTAATAGGGCCTCTTTCCATCCTCAAATGCATTGAGCGAATACAAAGAACAAGAGCCATATGAACTTTTAGAACATTGTTCATAGCTGTATATTTCATCAAAAAAGGCAATGATTAAAAAAAAAAAATGGATTTTGGAACAGTGTTCATAGCTTCCTTCTATAATGATGGAAATGTAACCAATTCCAAATGCCAAATAATTTGCCAATGTGACTATATGGCCTTATTTAACTCCAATATCTCAAAACCTTTCAAATTAGACTTAAATATATAATATACGTATTTTCATCATATTCGTTTAAACGTAATCCTCTAAGAATTAAAATATTTTATTTTATCTTCTTGCTGCATTTATATATGCTTCAACTCCCAAACAGCTTTGATTTCTTTGAATGCTTAACATGCCTCATCATCCCTCGCACAAGTGCCTGAAATTGTCCAACGTCATTCTTACTGTTTCTCAATTTCCCAATGGCTTGTTTCTCACAAACCCTACATTTGTAGCGAAATATATTGTGTAGGTGCTTCCACATTGACCTTGAGAGATTGCTATGACTAACATCATCGTCATTGTCAGTTTCTTGGAGGTGGTGATAAAAGATCAGTCCTAAGTTGTGCTCGAGCCTACTGAGCAGTCCAATTGCTTTAGCAGAACTTGATCTGTTCATGTTGCTAGGACCAGCACTATGTGGGAATTGTTTAGCAGAACGGAATTGTTATTGTGGGAAGGCTCCCAACCTTCTTGTAGTATTTTGTGCATGTAAAGAAACCCTCCCCTTTCCGTATGTTTCAGGGTGAGTTGGTAAGAATATGCTAATTCAGAATGGACACTACAGTATCCAATATATCACCATGGCCCATATGGAGGTCTTACCCACTTCTGAAGTTCTGATTGTTTTCCATTTTTGGTTTGGGCTTGGGGGCTTGGATTTGGTTGGGGAGGATCCATCTTGTATTCAGAGCTTGGGCGTTGTATGAAATCTTGATCATCAATGAATTTACTTTAAAAAAAAAATAACTCAAAAGTGGGTTGGGCTTCAAGTGTTGACTTCCTCAATGGGTTGATATACATGGGCTATCCAATGAGAAAAATCTAATTAAACTTGGTGAGTTTTTTCAGACCTTGGGGAAAATATTATCTTCTCATCAATCTAAATTTGCTAGTCAGAGACCATATGATAAGCTAAGTTGATTAAACAAGAAAATTTTTGAAATTAAGTAGTATATAACACAATCTATAATTAAATTGGGAAGGTTTTGGAGTCATTGACTTTGGAAGTAGCACATAGTTGGCTATATAATGGTAATGAGGAATAGAGTTGAGCAGATCCCGTAATCAAGTATCAGCAAGATATTGTTGTCTGGGAAGTCCATGGCAGTACGCAGTGAGTTAGAGAATAAACCACTATAATGGATAAACAAACCTCAATTATCATTCCTCAAATTATTATTTATAATAATAAAGTTTTGTCAAATCTTCAATTATATTTTTCATTTGATATTTTATAATTTCAGACCCTAACAGGATTAATTTTCTTTTTAAGGACGCAAGAGGAAAACATGAGCTCAAATTATCCTGTTATTGGTCTAATGAATTACTAACTTTTAAAACTTAACCTAACTTAATTTAATAGTTAAAAGCATATCACTCATTGCAACATTTAGATTTTACTTCTCACTCTCTCAATCACTCTAAAAAAAAAATTAAATCTAAAATTTCTTTAATATTATTAAAAAGTAAAGAAGACAGAGAAATAGCATCAACCAATACAAACGTATATTTTAATTTACTTAGTTTAATTTATAATTTAATTTTAAAATTTCATATTTTTTAAAACAATTTCATTATGCTCAAAATAATGAATTCAGTTGTTAAGGATTAAGTTTAAATTCCATTAACTATTGTTCGTGTTTCTCGTGAGTGACAATTAAGCTCTACTATAAATCTTCAGTGGTTTGTAGGCTCTTTCTAACCCTGGAATGGGGATATTCCTCCTACTTCTAGTTTTTTTTTTTATCAAAAATAATTATCATTATTATTGAGTTAAAACTCGTTTCCTGATGTATACCTTTAAGGATTCAATTTTTAATGTACTTATATTGAATTCAAATTTCATTGACTATTATTAGAATTCTTAATAGGTGATTGATACGTAAGCCCTATTATAAATTTTCAGTGGTGATTTATATTCTCCTAATCTTGAAATGGAAATATTTCTTCTAATCTTAAACTTTTTCTGCTAAATTGTCGTTGTTGAGTTAAAATTTGTTTGATGGTGTAAACCTTATAGGAGTGATCTTATTATCAGCCTGGCATTGGCGTGGAAGCAGGTCATGAGGATTATGAAATATTTTTAGTTTCTAGGATCAGCATATTGTATTTGGTGAGATTTGTTAGAAAAGGAATATGAGAATTAAATTTTGATTATTTGTCATACCATGAATAAATTATATGTAATCATGAATGTAAGGAATAATTAACTTATATCACTTGGGATTGGGGAGTAATATTTCTTGGAAGAAGTTGGAGTCTTGCAACTCCATTGGATTCTCATCCTGTCCATATCAATTGGCGAGGACTCAGGGTTTCCCAATTTTCTCTATCAAACAACCATGCACCAACCATATTGAAAAACATGGGTACTCAAATTGTACGGTGGGATTTGTATAATAAAATACCATTTTCATTAGTCATTTTACTAGACCGTTATTTCATATATATATATATATACACTCTCTAACCATACATTAAATATAAACTGAGTTGGCAAAAGAAAATGGTCACAAAATCAGCCATTACAGGCCTACAGCTATGTATGAATGGTGAGTGTTGACCCCAAATGGCTACAAAAATTTCAAGGGGGAAGAACTAGTTTAACAACCAAATTTTTATTCTTCATTGCACGTAACCCTACTCATTATTTTTTGTTTCTTTCTTGATTGATTGTTGAATGTCGACACGTACGTCAAAGCCATTTATGGGTCTTGCCTTGTCTAGATTTTTTTCAGGGGCAATAATTTTTCTTTCTTTCATGGATTGTTAGCCACGAATTGGTGTGATTTTTCAGGTATATTTTCTATTTTTTTTACTGTGCTTTACCCTCCAGACCCTTCTTAATCCATGTCGATCGTTGCCAAACTCCCTACTGCTTGGGGTTTTTTATCAAAAAGTTGTAATAAAAAATAAAATTATATTAAAAAAAAATGAGTTTAAAATTAATTATTAAAAATAAATGAATTATATTAAATTGAACGAGTTGAGTATGGGACGCTAATTTGAACGCCGAGACGTTAGTTTGGACGCTATATATTCGCATCAAAAAATTTTAAAGGAAAGTTGAACGCTATTCAAAATAGCATTTAACTTTCTTTTAAATAATAAAAAATTAATTAAAAAAAATTTAAATAGCATCTAATTTTTTTAAAAATTTTTAATTTTTAATTATTTTATATTTTAAATAAAATATAAATATTATTTTAATAAATAAAATTATAATATTTAATATTATAATATTTTTATTATAAATATTATTTTTTAATTTAAAATTAAATTAAAATTTAATAAAATAAAAAATTAAAATTAAAAAAAATAAATAATTAAAAAAGTATAAAATTATTATAAAAATATTATAATATATAATACTAAATATTATAATTTTATTTATTAAAATAATATTTTTAATTTATTTAAAATATAAAATAAAATAATTAAAAATTTAAAAAAAAGTTAAACGCTAAGTAGCGTTAAACTTTTTTTAAATTTTTTTAATTAATTATTTTTTTAATTTTAATTTTTTTATTTTATTAAATTTTAATTTAATTTTAAATTAAAAATAATATTTATAATAAAAATTTAAAATATATAATATTAAATATTATAATTTTATTTATTAAAATAATATTTTTAATTTATTTAAAATATAAAATAAAATCCTTTAAAATTTAAAGAAAAGTTGGACGTTGTCCAACTTTTCTTAAAATTTTTTAATTATTTATTTTTTTAATTTTAATTTTTTATTTTATTAAATTTTAATTTAATTTTAAATTAAAAATAATATTTATAATAAAAATATTATAATATTAAATATTATAATTTTATTTATTAAAATAATATTTATATTTTATTTAAAATATAAAATAATTAAAAATTAAAAAAAAAAGTTAAACCTACTATAAGTAGCGTTTAATCTTTAAAATTTTTTTAATTAATTTTTTATTATTTAAGAGAAAGCTGAACAATATTTTGAATAGCGTCCAACTTTTCTTTAAAATTTTTAATGCGGACGCTATTATAAATAGCGTACAAATTTTAAAAACTTCCTACACTCAGTTCGTCCAACTCAATATAATTCACCTCTTTTTAGTAATTAATTTTAAATTCACATTTTTTTGTATAATTTTATTCTTGATTACACCTTTTTAGTAAAAAAACCCACTGATTGTGCCATTTTCAGCTGTACAAAATCTGGCCAAGCAGTCCCTTCACTGCACCAACTTTCACCAAAAATTGGTAGGTCACTTGGCATGGCTGTCACACATGGTTTAAATCACTTCAAATATATATAATTATGAGAAATTAAATTTCTAATCTCCATTGATGTAAGACAGACATCTGAACTAACTATTAACCTCATAAGGTGTAACTATGGAGTGTAATTTTACAGGAATATTATACATTTTTAAGTTTCTATTATACATCTTGTTTATAAAATTATACATGCAATAAAAATAATAAAAATTTGATTTCTTTCACATCATCAAAAAAGAATTGAAAGATAATAGAAACTGGATGAAAATTGATTCGAACTGTCCTGGATATATATATAAATATATATAAAGAGAACCATTTTCAAACTTGTAGGTCCATCAGCCAAGATTTTTTTTTATAAGCAAAATCATAAAATGAATAATATGAGATGGTGAACAACAAGAAATCCACATTTTATATAGACAAAGAGGGTTAAATGATGGTTGTGACCCGCAAATTCTTGTGCCTGTGATTTTCTTGTCAATTGTTCGCTTCAATTCAGCACCAGCCATTCATTCGTTCATTCGTTCGCTCACCTCTAAAGATCATAATTTACTTAGACATAATAAAAAATAGAAATAAAAAAGAAAGAAAGGTTTTGTATACCTTTTCTTTCAGTAAAATTGATAATATTTTCTCAGGTACCTATGTATTTGTTAAGATGTTCAATTTAGTCATTTTTATTTTTTGTCTATTTAACTTAAAATCAAGAAGTTCTTTTTTTTTTTTTTTTGTAAATTGAGATGAAATTAAAATGACTGGACTAATTTAAATAAAAAATTAAAATAAATTAAATTAAACATTCCAATAAGTACATAAGTAAAATTGAACATTAAGTTATATTTTTCTTGTTACAAACTGAAATTGTGTAAAAAAAAGAAAAAAAAAAGACTAGAAGTCTAGAACAAAACAAGAGTTATATATACACGCGCGACATGATGAATAAGATAAAAGGGAACCCAATCTTTCAAGAGGTCTAATCCATACTAATTATCAAGTATCAAATAATCCTGTGTCCCTAAGTACCTTCTTTTTGCACTTGCATTTTCATCACAAATAATTATTAGAACCTGCCTTGTGTATATATGATCGATGCTAAGAATGCACTAGCTAATTTCGGTCCCACAAATATCCATACCTTTTCAGCAATTCATTTCATTGATAGTACCCTTTAAATAATTAACACATGATACGTATATATATATATATATATATTTATATCTTCACCAAACTCAAATATATTTACAATTCTGGGACTGCTCCATCAACAAAGTCGAGCGTTTTCAAACCCAACTCACTAAATTCTGGGTTTGCATTCTTCATCATTGCTCTTTGATTGATTTCTTAATTTTAATATGAATAGTCTACATTTTATGGTTATTTTATTTTATCGATAATTAAATAATTTGATAATTCAAATATAAGGCTCAATCAATCAAGTATCACTAATATATACACAGCGCTAATTGTGCTTTGCTCTATTTTGGCTATAGCCTGCAACATGGAAAACAGAGAGGACTGTTTTGCACTAACGGGAGGGAAGGTAGGTAAACATGGAGAGGTCAAGTAAATAGACCTTAGGATGTGACACTTTGCCTCAAGTGCGATGCACCTTGACCTTTTCTTACATGTTTCCTTTTCATTTCCACCTATCTTTATTACGTTTGCAGCACAAGCTCGATTTCAAATTAGAAATCTTCATTTTCTGTGTATGTGTTTGTTTTTGTTTTTGATTTCATAGGCTTTTCACACGAATTAAATAAAAAAAGGGTATATAATTACGAGATGAAAGTAATATCTGTATATATGTTTTCTAGAAGTTTTATATGATTATTAAAAAATAATTATGAATATATCTACAGACTATAAATTGTAATTCCAATCACGGGTAAAATTTTCAAATACAAGTCCCACTGAATTTCGAGGATTATTAGAAATAGGAGTCCCAAGAAAATCAACGGCCTGCATAGATTATACTGATTCTGGACAAAGAAAGACAAGAACATAAACCATTTTCTTCTTTAATTTCTCCATTTTTATATTCCAACAACACCGCCTTTATTCCATGCCCTACTTTAAAAGTCTTATGGCTCTTCTTGGAACCCTGTTTATCCTTGTCCACCTTTTATAATAGACTATCCTCTTATCTCTCATAATTGCTATCTTTTTGACATAGAAAGAGAAGCTACACATCAAACTTCTAAGCTCAAAATTAAGAAACATTAAGGAAAAGGGAAGGGAAGAGAAGGTATGGGGAGGGCTCCTTGCTGCGACAAAGCCAACGTGAAGAAAGGCCCATGGTCACCTGAAGAAGATGCAAAGCTCAAGGCGTACATAGAGAAACATGGCACTGGTGGTAACTGGATTGCTTTACCTCAGAAAATTGGTATGTTTTTTCGAACTTTTTAATTAATTATAGCCTTTGCTTCATTCCTCATGGTTTAATTATAAGATATAATCGAGAACTGAAGTCTTTTGAAGTGGGTTTATAATTATATTCTTTGATCTCATACAATACATGAGGGTTTGTTTCTGAATCAGGCCTTAAAAGATGTGGCAAGAGCTGCCGTCTTAGATGGTTAAACTATCTTCGCCCAAATATTAAGCATGGAGGCTTCTCTGAGGAAGAAGATGACATAATTTGCAGCCTCTATATTAGTATTGGGAGCAGGTATGTAATGTTTCTCTTCAAATGAATAATTTTATCCATCATAGCTATCTTTATCCATTTAACAAATATATGCTCAATTTTGACCTGAGATTAAGATTATTATCTTCTAGCTAAGCTCTTTCTTCCACAATATCACTTCATTTCCATGAGCAGATGGTCTATAATGGCTTTGTTTGACCTAGGTTCATATAATCACTTTGTTTGCATGGGCAGGTGGTCTATAATTGCAGCACAATTGCCAGGGAGAACAGATAATGACATAAAGAACTACTGGAACACCAGACTGAAAAAGAAGCTTCTTGGTAAGCAAAGAAAAGAGCAACAGGCTCGGAGGGGTAGTGGCGGCCTAAAGCAAGCGCTGAAGAGAGGAAATGCTAATCCTATTGTTTCAGATGATTATAACAATAATCAAAACACTTACTGGCCTGGGCTGCCTTTACTGGCTCCCACACCCTTCTCCAACCAAGAACCACGCTTTAATGACCATGCTTCTATTAGGAAACTGCTTATCAAGCTTGGAGGAAGATTTTCTGAAGATGATCAACTCATCCGCAATGCAACGAGTCCTAATAATCAATTCCCAAATGACATATCCTACACTCAGCAACTTTATGATCAGCCTATCAATAATGTATCCTCTTCTGCTTCAGTATATATCTCAAATGACACTGCTGTTCAATTTGCTCAAGCACAGTACAACATGGATGGGACTGGACTGCAGATGATTCAAGGAGAAAGAAATTTCCCTGTGGGGATTGAGGAAATGGCATGCAACAATCAACAAAGATTGGATGGGCTAGAGTTTCTGCTCAGCGAAGATATGTTAAATGGTAGAACTGGGACTACTTCTGGTGAAAGCATAGTTGGCTCCTTGGGTGAGATAAGCTCTCTGATGTGTCCTCCTATGGCTCCACACTGTGAAGGCATACAGCAAGGGTTGCTGCAAGAATGTCCTCTTGAGGAGTTGAGGTACCCTGGACCTCTATAATGTGTTGTATGTTGATGGTATATATAATATACATAGATTCGTAGCCATAGGGAAGCTGATGTTGGAATCTCAGAGGAAACCCTAATTAATAAGCTCATCGTGTGATATGTTTGCTATCCCTATTGACAGAAAGTATAATATATAAGTTTATTGTTGGGTGTCATGAGCTCTCTTTTAATGTATTTCAGACTTGAGTTATTTTAGGCGCAAATTTCATCAATCAATTCGGAGCTTCTAGACTGAGGAAATGTTAATTTGAATGTGTAATTTCCCTGATTTGCTTTGGTGATGATCAGCATTTCTTGAAAATTTCACTGATATGAGGTATGTTTATGTTTATATTTCTTACAAGCGTGTGTATTTTTGCAAGCGTCTTGCCATGCCTTGAAAATCCCAATAGGATGATAGGTTTCATCATTGTCTATGATTGTTTTAATTAATTAAGCTTGAATATTTTGATTATAGGACTAATAGTTTTCTAGTGTATAGATTGTCTCAAACAGTAGAATACACGTAGTTCTTATTTCATTTTTTTTATAAGTAAAATTATTTTATTGAAATAATTAGGAAAAACTTAACCTGTATATGTTCATTCTAAATCCAGGTCAATAAATGTTTTCAATATTGGCAAACCAAAGACATGACATGCTAAGTAAAAAAAAATCTAGAAAAAAGGATTCTTATTTCAATTCTTGTCCTTAAATAAATAAAGGTATAGTATTAGGTGAAAATGATTAGGAGGATGTGCACATGAATAATATTAGATGTCTTATACACATCTATATGAGCATTTTACTGCATTACTATCAACTTTTCTAAGCCAAGATCATTTCTAATCGTTCAAATACTATATTTCATTGTTACATTAACTTGGATGAAGATATTATTCAGTCTATATAGGAAGTCATTGTTCTCCCTGCTGTAATAATATTCGATCAATATCATAGACGAGAGTCCGTAAATCTTAATTAATTAATTCAATTATAGTCAGCTGCTCAAAAGTATATGGCGGCTAGCGATCTTAACCTTGAAAACAAATTAATTATCTGTAACTTAATCAACCCAACTGTCCATGCGCCTGCTTCTTTATATACTCATCACTGTAGAATAAAGTTTTCATCAATGATCCACGTGTAGAATAAAGTTTTCATCCATGATTCACGTCTCCTATATAATTTAAATTTTTTTCACTTTTTTTTTTGTGAGTTCCTTTGTAGGACATAAATGATCACAATTCATAATGGACTCAAATGAATTTTCAAAGTCCAGCTGCTGATTTGTTGACAAAGCAATGAAGAACATAAATTTTCATAGTTAACTTTGATAGTGATGAGGAAACATTATGATTAAATTTGGAATCTATATGCAAAAGTGGGGTTTAAATTTCTCATTATTATGTAGTGATAAATAAATAAATTAATTAATTAGAGAGGTTGTTTTGAATGTCATGGGTGAAGGTGCTAGCTAGTCGCTTGTGCTTGCAAGCCATGGTAGATAAATCTTAGTCATATTTGGTTTCAATCGATATCAGAAATTAATTTACGTCAAGGTAATTCTTTGACTTTAACTCTACTTTTCATTTACGTGTTTCGTGCTTCCCGATATGGATGCTCCCATTCGCGTGTTTCATCCATTCTCTTGGCTGTTTTTATTTTTCCTATAATTATATATGCAAAAATTTGATCTCCTCTATATATATATATATATACACCAAACGAGAAAATTGATTAATAATTAAAAAAAAACTGTGAATTAAATTCATGTCAATTTGATTTCATCCATTACACATCTTATCAATTTTTTTTTATTTTACTTTGATTTTAAATAATATTTTATTATTTTATTAAAAAAAATTTATTTTTATGTATTTAATTATTATAATTATAATAAGAAATATATATATTACAATTATATTTAAAAATTATTTTTTAATAAATAAATTTATATTATATAATATTAAAAAAAAAAAATCTTAGGAAGACTTACTTCGCTGGAAAAATTCCTAATTTGATTCTAATTTTCTATGGGATGAGAATAAGGAAATTTCTTATTTACGCTAAGTTGTACAAATCCTCCACCAATAAAAAATTATATATATATATTTTTATAAGAGACTTTCATGATTTTAATTAAAATAATTATGGATTATTGAACGAATGTATTCACTTGGATGTAGAGAAAAATTACTCAATATGGAGTGATCTTGGCTCTTGACTTATCCTATTGACATTCCTAAGCTCTAGAATATATAATATTACTGTTATTCCCAGGTGGAAGGGAAAGATAAGACATGAATCCAAGTTGTGAACATTAGAATTTGACGGCAACGCATTTCTAAATTTTGTAGGTTTCACATGATATACTCCCAAGAACTGTTGATTTTGGATCACGCCGCACCATGCATGTCATATCCAATTTAAGCTATTTTCATAAGGTACATTACCTACTAAGTACTATTAGGCGACGTGAACACCACCTTCTTCTTCTTCTTTCTTTTTTTTTTTTTTTTTTTTTTTTTTATAAGCAAAAGGCTAGAAAGTAGAGGCAAAACTCCCTTACAAGGAAACCAAGAACAGAGCAAAGGACATATAAACATAAACTAAAAAGAACCGCCACTGCAAAGGCCATACAGCCAATGATTATCAATTCTTGATCTCAATTTACGAAATCTGACTCCAAAAATGATGTCATTATTTCGAAATCAACGGTAATAAGAATTGAATGAAGAGAACTAAACCTAAATCAAGTAGGTGAAATGACACATTTTTATCACTGGGCTATTACGTACCTCAAATGGTAAGAAACATGAACTTAAATTAAAAATTGTATTTACTATATTGTAATTAAACCTAGGAGTGCACCATTATATACGTTCTTTATTAGTATTAGCGTGTGGTTTTGGGAAGGTCGAAGAAGTTTTTTTATATGATCTCTTGGCCGACTACAAGTAGCATATAGTTGTTTACAGTTGTGAGACTTTTCACTTTCTTATATCAAAATTAACAAAGCATTGTTGACAAATCATGTTGTTTGGTAAGACATATGGTCATGATTTGTTAGAATTAGTTGACAAAATTTGAAACTGGATAGCTAAGTAGCTGTTTTTGTCAAGCTATTCAAAACGCTGCCCCCCCCCACCACTACTCCGTTAGCAGCAATCGATTCTTAATTAGAGCTATTAAACTTATGGGAGAAGAGCATACAGCAATATCATTAAGTTGACTTGCATATCATATGACTTTTAATTTGTTCACTTACGTCTAATCATATACTTAATTTCATAATTATGGAATGGAAGAGACCCACGTATCAGGTATATTTGTATACTTTTCAACTAGATGAAAAGTCTGTTGAAATGAGGTTTTTGAGTTTTAGACCTTAGGTTATGGTGTATTATTATTCTTGCAAGAATGGGCATTTCAATGCATAGGTTAGGGAGCTATGAAACTTTAATTCAATGTCTTAAAATACAGTGTCTCTTAAAGTCAGCAATTTGGCTTTTTTCTGTTCTTTTATATAAAGAGAAGCTGTAGGTGCTTCACACAAGAATCCCAGACCAGAATCCATATGGGTCACTGATTTGCAGCCATAAGCAACCAGTTTGTTCAGCCATCACAGTACCAAATACCAATGCCTATTTACACATACTGCCACATAACTTTGTTTCCATGATAGCTGCCGAGTCTGTGTTTTTGCATTTAATTAATCCCAGCATGCCCTTACATTGTCCTGCAGCTTGCTAGCTAGTATATATTTAATGGCAGATCATTTTTGTACAGCTCAATGTAAACTGTGTCACAGAAAAAGTCTGTGAATTTTCTCCCTGTAAAGTTAAAAGGAATATCCCTCGCCAAGAAGATACACAGCAGAAAAAGCCCTCAACAAAACACCAAGATTTTTCAAATTTGATTTAGTGACGATAATTAACGCCAAAAGTATCCTCTGATTAAGGGTAATGGCCAGAAGCAACCCTAGATAGCTGTGACAACAGCCAAACGACAGTGGAAAGTGTCGTCACCTGTCTTTAATTTTATTGAACCTGCCAATATTAAATAGGGCATTATGTTTGTTTATAGATATGATAATGACACTCACTAACATGGTAAATTCTGGTAGATTTGTCCTACTGTTAGACCTGTTCGTCTTGTTCTTATTATAAATTGCATTACCTTTAATAATAATAATAATAATAATTTGTATGAGGTAATTAATAATTAAAGAATGTTTATGCTTTTTCCAAGCAGAAGAAGATAGCCACCGTCGGTGGAATTCTCATTTCATTCTCAAAAGTGGGATAAGGAGATTATCATAGGTGCTATAATTATCCATTTTCTTTATGCAGAATATACATGTATTCCCAGTCTTTATTATTAATGAAATTTAATTCAATAATTAATATTGGAGTTATTTTTATAAAATTTTGAAATTTAAATTTCAATCAAAATGAACTTAAAAAAAAATACAATGATTATCATCAAAATATCCGATAAAGGTTGATATGAGTAGTAAAAGATTCTATATTTTTTAAGTAAAGTCGAGTACTTGATTATTGTGAATGGAAAAAATTTATGTTGGGAGCTTTTTACCCTCATAATGAATCTTTCAACTTGAGCAGGATTAAATCTAGCAAATTTATAATACAATAATCTTTAAATAATTTTATCTACATATAAGATCATTATACATATATATATATATATATATATATATATAACCATTAGCAATTTTATTAGAAAATAAAATTATATATTATTATTTCACTTTAAAAATATATTTTGTTGTTAATGCGATATAATTTCAAGGAAAAAAAGAAAACCATATTGGGTAAAAACATGGTGGGTTATCAGTACAGTCCAGCCCAATACTAAGCCCAAACTAGTTGGGTTTCTCAGCAAAGTTCTGGCCCACAAACAAATCCATAGTTCATGAAAATGACTAAAATACCCACAGGCAGGCTAAACCCTAGAGGGTAGAGGGAAAGAGAAGGAAAAAGAGAAGACGACCTGGAGAAAGTGCAAGTGGATAACAGAAAATCAAACGTTTCCTTCAATGGCGTCTTCTCTATTTACTTCGTCTCCAAAATTTCAGGTGTGCTTCGCCTCTCTTATGGTGGATTCTTTGTCGGTTTCAACTAATTCGCGTTGTCACTTCTTGTTAGCTCAGCTAATCCGTAGTCACCTTGCTGCTTGGGGTATTGGCGTATAGAAATCAATTAAGGTCATGGCTTTATGGTTAGATTCTAAACTGCATAGTAAAAATTGTAACATAAAATGGTTGATTGGTGGTTAGCGGAGAAGTAGGTTCATACATTATTCTATAATTTAGAATGCTAGTCCTCCAAGGCATTGTGAATTAGTTTTTAATGGTTGTATAATCACTTTTTGAGCTATTAGGTTATGTTTTACAGGTGGTTTTTGTTGTTTTGTTGTTCTTGTACTCTTTTTTTTTTTTTGTTGAATTTTAACTTTTGGATGAAAATGGTGATAATTTGTAATTGTAGGTTTTGTTGAAATTTCATAAGATATTCCTGCAATGCCCTTTAATTTTTTGTTTACCCATCAATTAGATACACAGATAACACTTGCCACCTTAATTTCATGCATCAAACACTAAAAGCTAATCATATGTCCTCTTAATTTTCTTTCTCAAAATCTGTCCAATATAAATTGAAATGATTATCTAGAGGTTACTTGAATTGAATTGCTTATTCATTACTTGAATCCAATGGCACAATCTCCAGAAGAATTATGTTTATGGAATTATGTTTTGCCTTTTATACAGATTATCCTGTTCAAAAACCAACCTGGTCAACTCCATAGATGGCAATTTTTACGTGCACATTCCCACCGCTCTCCCACACCCTTCATGAAAATAACAAATTCCCAGTTTGGCAAAACCAACAAGGTCAATTTGCAATTTAGTATTGCCAAGGAGAGGTTGTGGGTGGCTACCCCTGACCCTGTAAAAGAGTTTCCTTGGAGAAAGGCAGGGGATGTGCTGCTAAAGCGATTACTGTTTATTGGACAGGCAGCACTGAAATGGTCCCTCATAACAATCTTCATTTTTAGCTCTGTATCAGATGTCATATTTTCCATCTCTAGAAACCAGGAGTTGATGATTCCTGTTGGTCTTCTTATTGGCTGTTTGATAACTGATTATTTGAAAGAAATACTGCAGGAAATGTTACAGGCCAGTGAGGCAAGTTGTCTAGTTCTACTTATATGTTCTTGCCATATGTTTAGTAGTTCTTTCACAATAATATATAAAAAATTGTGCTGCTGTGTGATGTAATTTGTTTTGGTTGTTAAACAGGATAAGGGATTGAACATACTCCTTGTGAGTATCAGTTGCTTCTTTGTTCTTGTTAAGGTCATCTCTGCATATTTTGCAGCACGCACACAAGTGTTTCTTTTGCATGTTGCAAATGGCGGGTTGCTGCAAGTTTTATGGTTGTGGAGACAGCTATTGAAAGAAAATGATGATAGAAACAAAGAGAATTTCTTCACAGGTGACCAAGATTCCTCATTAGCAGCTGGTGCTAAGGAATAAAGCCAATACTATTCTTTACTTCTGTATATTGAACATCTCTGTAATTGTATCCGGTGTTGAACCATATGTTCATGGAATGAGATTTACCAAATTATTCAGAGGATTGCATACAGGAGGATACCATTTTAGGCCTGACCTGGTGAGAACTTATGTACGTTGAACATCTGCATAGCATCTTCTAACCCATTTTAACTATACAATTTAGTAGTACAAATGTTTCCCACATCATATTTGAACGGCCTTGTCGAAAGTAAAACAGGTATAACTATTCTTTTTATCGGTTTCGTTTCCTTCTCTCAAAACTCGTAGAACATTCGCCTTTTTCTCCCCACCTAGGCTGCCGCTGGTGGCTTCCACTGGCTGTAGCAACCCATCTTCTTGGGTGATTTTTTTTGTCTTTTTCTTGTTTGTTTTCAGCCCTAATTCGACCCTTCCAAGGGTTAATTTTTCTAGGTTGTTGGCCTTTTTCCATGGAGATCCATCCTTTTTTGCTTTTGTTTGCGAGAGGTGAAGATGTGTGTCTAACATCCAAGTTATCTATTTACTGAGGAAAACAAAAAAGATTGAAAGTGAGGGAATTGAAATTTGAAACCAAAGAAGCAGCCTATTATAATTTTTCAATTCAGCCACGTATCGGCTTTTATATGGACTGGGTGCCTTCTAGTTCAAGTGATTGATATGTTTGGGTTTGGAACAACATTGGTACGAACCCGGCCCACAATCAAAGCCGAAAAGGATCAATTCTTCAAGAGCTCAAATTGCTCCAGAACCGTGAAAGGGATCAACTCTCTCATGATTGAACTTGAATTGAACCCAACTTAGCAATTTTATTCAATATTTCGTTCTAATCCAAATCGTTATTCTTTATAAAAAAATTAAAAATATTATTTTATTTATTGAATTGCTTCAGCTTGAATCGGACCAAAATTGAAACAGAAATCACCGTTAAATAAACCTTAAACAAAATCTTAAAACATCGGTAATTGAAATTATAGAGAACCAGCCCCCTTTGGTCCGATTTAAGTTCCCCAAGGCATAAATCGAAATGTCAGTTCCAAGCTAAAATCTAGTAACATATCCGGTTATCCACATGGAACTAAAACCTACCCACCTGAACAATAAAAAAATTAAAGATTTAACCCTTTGCACATCAGTGGTGATGCTCGTAACGAGAACATGCAAGTTAAACTGTTAGGCGGAAAATACAAATCAAAATTACTTTTTCCTCCTCCAAGTACATAACATGCAATACAAGCATCCGCATCCTCTGAAGAAAAGAAAATAAAACTCTAAATAAACATGGCAATCTCAATCCTATTCCTATTCATCTAACACTGAATTTTCCTATAAAGGGCCATACGTCCCAATACTATCTTTTGTATGAAACATGAACATGTACATGCCTTATCAGAACTGCTCTTCAAAGCCCCATTTAAAAGATGATCGTTTTACTGCATGAACTGAATTTGGTGTAGCTTATATACAAAATGAATTAATTAATTTTTCGTAGTAGGTGATTCTTTTCCAAAATTGACAACAGCCCACGTCTCACTTGCTTCGCTGAGTTCCGTTCCTAAAAAAGGGAAAAGGCATGGAAAACCAGTTATTTCTATGATTCCAGAAAGAGGAAATCCTCTATGGGTTAAATGAATACTCAAATCAAACCTGGGTTGATGCCCTGTGGATCCTGGATCTTATTACGATGTCGCTCCTGTGCAGATTCACAGAATTCATGAGAAGTTATCGGGATCTGACAATATGCCGAATGTAATTGTTGATAGATCTCACTCATTCTCCCAGACTGTTCATCACGTCTATCCATGTCCATAAGAACCTAATCAACTCAACAAACTTAGGAAACAGAGAGAGAGAGAGAGAGAGAGAGAGAGAGAGAGAGAGAGAGCTCAAAAAGAAAAAACTATTTGCTTGACTACCTCTACAACGTCCTTCTGGAAAACAGGGGAAAATCGCTGCCTACAATATTCATTGAATAGAAGAGTGCAAATAACCAGTGGAAAGGTGAAACTTGATGCAATTGGTGATTCTTTAATTCCAAAGACTCCAATCGCTATGATTTGCGTCAACACCAATGAAAAAATTGTTGTGTTGTGAAAAATAGGCCAAAAGTGCCCTCCACCTTCGTATTTTGGTATGTATACATTGAGAATCTACAAGATAGAAATGGAATCACACATTGAAGGAACTCGTAAATGGAAAACCAGAATTAATAGATAGGATAACAGAATGAATATTTCCATTTTAGGTGTCTACTTTCTTCTCACACTTGCAATTCTATCTACCTGCTATTGAAAACCTAAATAAATTACAGATTATCAAATCCTTGTCTCCTTTTCCCCAAACCCAAAGAAGAAAAAGAAATGAAATATATTGCCTCTTAACAGAAAACTATTTCATCCTCAAACGGGTGTCAACCACGGAAGCATAGCATCAATAAAAAGAAAGTCCTAAAGGTAACAAAGGAGCTTGATTTATGACACAGGTAAATAATGGAAAAGAATTTGGAGAACTTAAATTAAAATGAAAAAAAAAAAAGAAAGAAAAAGGAAAGACAACCCTAAAATAATAACTCTGAACTAATCAACATAAAAAACAAGCGGAATCTACTAAAGTTGAAATTTCAGATGATATCTTCTAGATTATATACTCTAAATGGAAGGAACACATGAAATAATTAGAAATTTCTCGCATTTAATCCTACACTATGAACCACAAAAATTTCCTTTCTTCAGGAAATTCCACGCTACTACAAACAGTGTCTTCAATCCTAAAAACAAAAGAGAACTCCTAATGCAATATCAATGAAGAGCAATATATAGTGGTAGCTATGATACATTCAAAATGCTGGACTTTAATGGCAAAAATAAAAATTTCAATAAAAAAAATCTTTCCCCCTGACCATTAATTTGGCCCCTCAGCCATAATTAAACTTGACAGTCTTTGATTGCTTGCTTACACAGGGGAACAATGTGTGAAATTTATTCAATTCAAGCCATGCACACAACATAACTGAGAACAGAAAGCAAATAAAAGAGAAAATTACCTGGTTACGGTATACAAGGTAAGCCATGAAAAAGTGAATTAGCAGAAAGGGCAATATTAAGGGTGCCATGATCGAACAGGTGAAGCCAATTAGACCAAACAATAGGACCCTAGGAACTTCTGTATGGTATGGAAAGGATATGAGGTCATCAGACGAATCTTCTTGGTTTCTTAGAATGAACTTTTTGAACATGTTGATGCTAAGAGGAAACAGTTGCATTACTTCACAGGCCAAACTTGCCCAACCTGATGTTAAAACGTAAGTCATGAAGAAGCTAGCCTGTAAATATGAAAACAATAAATTATAATAGGTATTAATCTTAAGATTTATGGAGGCATGAATATTTTATAGTTACTTTAATAGCTAATCCTAAGCTTTATGAAGGCATAAATATTTTATAATACTTTAATAGCTTTACATTTATAGAATCCAATTACTATTTTGTTGAAAAGGGAAAACATAATTGCATTACCCACATTCAATCAAAATTGTCATTTTTGTATAATGAATGTCTTAACATGTCCTACCTTCATTATATTAGAAGTTAACAATTCTAGATTATATGGTGAATCCTAATTCAAACAGTAAAAAGATTTACAATCCCAAAACTTATAAGAACAGAAACATTCAAGCCAAAACCAAAATAATAATATATTGCAAAAAAGATACAAAAACTAATAGTAACAAATCTTGCATCTCAATAGAGTTGCATATGATAGGAAAGAATGTATTAAAATAATATGTTCAGAATCACAAAAATGTCACCTGAATAGGTATCGCTTTGGCAAGTTCCATGGGTATGTCCCTTACACTAGAGAACACATTTAATTGACTAATAATGGAGCCTGAGAGAACATTAACAAAAAAAACATTCCAAATTGTGAAGTACAAAATTTTCAAGCCTGCACTCCTTTTCCTTCCACTACGAGAAACATGCCCCTCCACTGATGAGAATAACATCATCATCGGTGGAACAGTATACAGAAACAACATTAAGATGACACTTGGTAAGTAACCTGTTACCACATGGCTCATGAAGTCCCTGTACAAAAACATAAACATTTTTCAAAAAATTGTTATATTTTAGACTTTGTCAACTAAATACAGTTTTCCATATTTCTTTTCCTGTTCTTTAACACTTCTACACAAAGTGAAAACTTCAAGAATATGACATGTCAGAAGAAGAAGAAACGATAGTCTTAGGAATTGAAACTGACCAAAATTTGAAAATTCCATTAACTTGAGCTGCTGATCGCATGTTTCCATTTATTATTTAATTTTAAAAAACCAAACACCATTCTGAAGATGTCAATCCATATAATAACACAAACAACTTAGAAAAAGTGGAAGAAAGAAATAATTAGTTGCAAACTGGGAATTAGTAGTGATATAAGAAAATGAATTTTTTTTCCTAACATCTCATCCATGCAAATGAAATTTGACCTGGTAACACAACACAGAATCTCATTCATGACTATACAAAATATACATGGACTGATAAACTGGACAAGGAGTATCAAAATGTAAAATTTGCAAATCTGTTATTTCCAATGCATAGATTCTATTGCTAATAAACTCAAATAATAATAAAATAATGCAGCCATTAGAATTAGCAAACGAACTACCTGCAGCCAATGTGCCATACTGTCATTGTCATCATATAGTAGCATGTTCATGTAATGGCGTTATCTAGAGATATTGAATACTCTAATTAGTTAATAATGTGAACATAAGCCACTTAAAAAATATATTATTGCTTAAAATTTCACATATCCAACTTCTTAAACACACAATATGATCACTTATCATTAACCATGAAATGAATCAACAGATAAGTCACATCAAAAGTAAACTGTAGCATAGTTAAAATTGACAAGCACAGACAATCATTCATCATAAAAATATAAACTTACTTTTTTAAAAGTCCTCTTAGAAATGGGAATGTTTTTGATAGCTTATCTAGTTGAGTCAAGCCTTGCACAAATGTCACAGGAATAAGAAACAAAAACATGAAGACTATAGCAGCTAATAGTATTGCTATCTTGCGCAGCCAAAGCTGTCTATACGGTATAGAGAGGTTTGACCAGAAAACATCATGTGGTTCTGGGGCCAATTCTGTGACCCACAACATGGGATTTGATGATTGAAGCATCTGTGTGGCAACCACAGCAGCATAGCGAGTCTTGAAAAATACAAAAGCAGCAGAACACTCCTGTATTAAACAAAATGAAGCTTTATCTACTATGCAACCATTTTCATACAAATTAGCAAAATTAAGAAACAGTACTGGCTGTCAAACTTCTATACTCACAAAAATGACACAATGCAACAACCAAAAAAAAAAAAATGTACAATCAAATGCCGCCTGCCGAAAAATTGATTATTCTTTTACCTACTGTAAATTCTCTGCAAAATTTATTTTTGCAAATCCCACCATTATTTAATGTCTTCTCCATGCCAAATCTTTCATATTAAGTGTCACACTGATTCAACTTCAGCATCAATTTAATCCATTTATTCAACATACTTTTCAAAGATAATAGGAAAAATCTAACCTAGAAAATAAGATGGATTAAGGCCTTAAGGCTACTTGTCATCACTGCATGGGGAGAATGAATAACCCATAATGGACTTGGTGAAAAAAGGCACCATGTTACCAGGATGCTCTCATAATGACATAATTATTTACCTTTTTATTTAAAGCCAGTAAGAGCTAGATTAGATTAAACAAAAGAATTTACAGCAAACAATATATCCGCAGAAATGGAGGGAATACCACTTAAAAACATGCAGAGCAACATCTGTCAGAAACTTGACGGTTGGAAAAAAAAAACCACACATAAGGATCAGTTAAATGCATGCAGAGATCACAGGTATCCCCACGTCAGAATTATTAATTTGATTGCTAAGGATTCTCACATTTTCTCTTGTAGCTATATCCAGATCAGCGTAGCTGACGCTATCCTTGACACTTTCTGGTTCACTAGAGAGCATCTTAAAAGAAGTTGTATTTCTTGCACAAAGACAACACGGTCTTAAACTTCTTCCATCAATATGAACAGGAATAATCATTTTGCACATTTTCTCCGCATCCACCTGTAAATTAAAAAAAAATTGCCAAAAGTCATAAATAGAAAGTAATATAGAAAGCCAAAAAAGGATGAGAACTAATTGAGCAAGTGGAGAAAATGCACAAGGTGAGAGGTGAAGAAGTTCAAAATTCAATCTACAACAACTATTGTGAATAATTATATTATAATAATGGATACTAATAAATCTCTATTAGCAGAATTAACCAATCATCTAGACAGTGTTTGATTCAGATTATGTTAAATAATTTGATGGAAAAAAATTGATAATATCAATTTTTGTTTTGAAGCAACTACGAAACCAATTTTCATTAACCCAAATATAACTAAGAAGCTTGTGAACACTTCAACCAAAAGTGATTTAATAATGGCTAAATATATCTAAAAGATTAAAATGCAACTAAATTATGTAGATATAGATACTAAAGTGTTAGCAGCGCACCATTAATTTCTGAATAATGCCACGTTGATACACCATTTGGTGTGACAAGTAGCTTGATGGGTAATAATTTGTGAAGAATTTCTTCACTGAATCACTATATGATTCTCCTGGAGACCACGGTATTGAACGGACCAGAATGGTAAAATGACTTGGATTCAGCGGAGATTTGATTACATGTGCTAGTCTCATTTCAGTAATGCTTTTATACTCCTACAAAAAGTGGCAAAGGTTAAACAATCATAACATATTCACAAATGCATGCATTAAGGACAGAAACAAATGTATCTACCATGAATGGGAAAAAGAAGAGGAGAGGCTAAATATGGTTTCACATCCTTACAAAGTAAAGGAGAACACAGGCCCCGAAAGAAATGACGTATAAAGCAAGACAATGAGCCCAAAGCCTGGAGAATGATGAAAATAAAACACAGCAAAGAATGAGTAATCAAATTTTATTGTGCAAAACATAAGTTACATAAATTTATTAAATCGACATCACAAATATTAATCAAAAGAAACAACAGTTAACAAAATAGCAAGGTAGAAATCAAATTTCTCTAGAGCCAGAATATAAACTTTTCAAGTCTTTAGAAAAAATCTAGTTCATTTTTCTAGAAGTTAAAATGGAACCTCTTCTAACAACCTTAAAAAAATAAAATTTAAAAAGACAAAGAAACATACAAACAAAAACTAGGGAAAATAAATAATCTTCATTGAGTCATCATCAACTACATAAGCAGAGGCTAAATAAATGCTCCAGTACACTATCAGGCAGACTTACAGTACAAGCCTATAAGAGGATGAAACAGGTCGAACTTCTCATATTCAATTATTATCAAGTTGGTTTGACAAATAATGGAAAAATAAAGCACATACCATCTAGAACCTTCTTTGACATTCCCTATTGTAAATACATCCAGTGACTCCGCTGGGATTCGCTTGTGTTGCATTTCTTTGCCATAATAATTCATTGGAAGCACTAGAAGAACGCAAATGATCGCAGCAATGGAAAAGATACGGATACTGCAAAGGAAGAAGACACAACCATCCAAAATTAGAGACATGCTAGCATGAAAAGTGATTCTAACAATGTAGATAACATTAATTGTGAATCTGAGCATGCTACATAAGCCACAACAATGTCAAAAATTTCAAGTGATAGAATAAGATTTCCAAAATTCAACCACCTTCAGTATATGTCTTAAATTTATAAACTCACGGACTTATAGAAATTAGAAAGTGTATGACTAATGATCTTTCCTCGAAGGAAAGAAAAATACTATGACTTTCCCACCACTAATTACCCAATAATCCACGCAAAAGATTTGAATAATTTATCTTATCAACTTCATAGAAGCTTCCAAGGCCGTTTATTACACTAGCCAAATCAGCTTTTTAGTCTGATATTTTCCGAAATAAAAGTCTCTATAATCCCCTCCTTGGGATGCTTCTATGAGTGTAGACAATATGTACATGTGTATTCACCACATGTACAGTGCTTCTAAATGTATTCACCATGAAAATAAGGGAGATAAAAAAAACAAGTGTATTGGTAAAATAAGCAATAGAAATAATTTATTGTTGTATATCTTCTGATTAATAATCAAAAAGAGCTGTCGTAAATACAACTTACACTCCAGACACGAAGAAGACAGAAACTAATCACCTGAAGATGAGCATCCTTTGAAAAGCTAATGCATCAAGGCCGCCAATGGACAATATTTCTTCTTCAGTTGTTTCCCAAGCCTTCACTATCCAACTTGGAGAGGGCACAAATCTCTCAATGGAAAAGAAATCATCATTCCTTATGCGTACTGAAGCAAGCCTCCGGCCAAAATACACAACCCTGTTGCTCGGTTGTTTTCTCAGTATTGAATACAAGGAAAAAAGTACCACGCATAAACCTATATTAATCCCAGCTGAAGTTAAAAAAGCAGCAATGTCCATCTGCCTCAACTGTATCTGCAATCATATAAATTTCAATGCACAAAGCGGATAATAGACACAGAAGATTATATTGATGGTAATAAACGTACAAAAATTTAATCACCTATTTGATGCAGTATACTCAAAAAAGAAAACCCGACACTTGTCAAAGTATATACTCGAACAAAATAGATGCCCAACAAAGATTTCTACTTTTGAAGCAAATGCTTTTATAAATTAAATGCAAACCAAGAAGCGCAGAACCAATAAAACTCCAAAATTGACTCCCAAAATTTCCACATTAGTCCGTGTCTAATTCTAAAATGACACCAAGCTGTTCCTAATTCTAACAAAGCTTAATCATACTCAAAACGGCCATCATCAATTCTGACATCACATTTGCCTTCAGTCAAATTTATTCTTCTGCAAACACCACCAACTATATAACAAATAATGATAACTTTCTTCACTTCTCCCCCACTCTACATTTGAAAAAGTATGCATTTGCAAAGAAGAACCAATCAGCATATACAAAACCCGGAATGAAAATAACAATAAAAATAGCAGAAGGAAGGGATGAAAAAGATTAAGAAACGTTACCTATTAAAAACTCTTCCAGTGCAAAGAAGAATTCACGGAACCAGAAAGAAATCAAAAGCAATCAAAATGAAATGAGGGATTAAAAGGCGAAACAAAAATAATGATTGAAATCGTGTCAATAGCTTATCTGCCACTGACACGCGTTTGCTTCACCTTTACATGAACAACCGGAAAGGGAAAGAGAAAAAGAAAAAAAAAAAATCATCAATTGTCGAAGAGAAAAGGACGAGACAGAAAATCAAAAACCCTAAAATTAAAATGAAATAAAATAAAATAAATCGGGGGAAAACTTGAATTAATTGGAAAGGGAAAATGGTAAAGTTGGTTACTGCACGCAAAATTAAAATTATGGATACAGTTTGCAGAATATTTTTGGTAAAGCAATAAGGGAGGAGGAAGATTGAGGAATGCCACGTGGCCCATGTTTTGAAGATTCGGGGGAGAAAGCGATGGCAGTGCCACGTGGCGGACAGGTATGCTGAAGCAACAAACAGTGTTGTCGTGAAACTGACAGTGTCAGTGCAATGGCGGTTTAAGCGGTAGTGCATGTTACGCCGCATTGCGTTCGATCCGGAGAAAACCACGTGTACAAATAATGAGCGAGTAGGTTGTTAGTTAGCTGGGCCTGTATGTATTAATAAAAGATGGGCCTGGGCTGGCACTAGTAAATTCAAAGAATTATTTGATATATATATATATATTTATGAGAAGAATTATTTTTTTATAAATAATTTATTTAAAAAAAATAATATAAAAAATATTAAGAATTATCGATTTTTTAATTAGCATCATAAAATATAAGATAAAAATTAAAGTTAAAAGTTACTAGATATGGCATTTTTTTTCTCATAAAATAGAAATTTATATTTTATTAGTTTCTTTTTTATTATTTTGAAATTTATTATATTCATAGTGAGTTATTAAATAGAGATTACTAATTATGACCACATTAATTATTGCTCAATCTATTAAATTTCTATTAAATAAAAATAATAATAAACCAAAAAATTCTTTATATTTATATTTGCACAAATCAAAAATTGGAAGATAATTATTTTTGCAATTTAGAAGGGTTGCATAGCTTTTTTGGAATGTGGAAAATGAAATTTTGAAATCAACAGCTACTCGAGTTACGAATTCAACTTGAAACAATAATTAACATATGTATAATTAAGCATTAATTAATGTGGACATACAGTTGTGCCGACAACCTAAATTTCAATATTGATTTGACCCAATTCAAATCTTGTAAATTAACGGATGGAATTGGAAATTTTGCTAATTAGACTTAGTGTTTGTGCGGATTAACTATATAAGGTGCCTAAATTTGAACTTCGGCTCGCCTAAATGGTTGAATTCAATGCCTTGAAAACTTTGCTCATACCCTTTGTACGAGGATCTTAATTCTTTCCAAAAATCCTTATCTTCCAACTTTATTATTATTATTTTTTAAATTCTCCTCTCCCTACTTCCACCAATGAGATCTGGCTAATAATAATCTTTCATCCCTTTTTTTTTTTATTAAATTTTATGCTTTTTAATTAAGAAAATTTATTAAAATATTCTGAGACTATTAAATTTTAATAATTATATTTACATAAATATGATTCATTTCATAAATCATAAAAGGTGAGTCTCATATCTATATGAATAAGAAAATATCCAGATGTATTAATGTATAATTTACCTTTGAGTAAATTTATGGTCTCAATTTTTTTAAATTTATACTTTTTTTATTGTTGATAAATTAACATGGATTATAAATTTTCTTTATGTGAACGGATCATATTTTTTCTAAAAAAAACGGATGATATTTTTTTAGTGATTATTAGATTAGATTAATAAAAAAATAATAAAGTCAAATAATAACTAAAAATTATCATGAATGGCCTGTGTTTCTCATGGCTCGAAAGCATTTTTTAGTTAAAATAATTATATATATATATATATATATTTTGTAGTAGGTATAATTGCTTATATATTTAGTTTATAAGGCTTATATTGAATTTATCTAATAAAAAATTTAATATGTGTTCTTGAATTCAGGTTCATATCCGTCAAAATGACTTGCTCATTTTTCCTCTTTTTTTTTTTTAATTTAATGAATTATATAAAAATCATTTGATATTGATGTTGAAATTATTGTTAAAAAAATTAATTTTTTAAATATATTAAATATAAAATATTAAAAAATAATTAAAAATTAAATTTAATTAATTTTAATTTTAAAAATATTAAAATAATAAAATAATTTTTTAATTATATTTAAAATATACTTTTGTTTAAAAAAATAACTTTAACCTACAAAATTGAATGGCAAAATAGACCGATCGTAAGAGAAAATTCTCTCCCTCTTCCTTTCTGTTTCCCTTTCTTACGATAAAAGTGCATAATTCAGGCATTTACTTTATATTTGCCTTGTATTTCTCATTTAATGATGAAGTGAGATTTATTTCCCTTGTCCAACATGAACCTTGATTCCATGACTCCCTCTCTCCCTCTTTCTTTAGTTTTCTGTTTGTTTTTTCTTTTGAGGCTACTCCTTTGTCCCTGCCGAAGCAATAGGCCGTCCCTTGCCCTGTTCAAGTTGGGGGATGCCTTCCTTCTTTACCCGGAGAACTGGTCTATCCCTCCCATAACCAGGCTAGGTTTTGTTGGATTTTGCTTTGTATGCAGGAGAGGGCTGATCTGAGAGGGATCGCGCCGCCTGCATTTTTTGCTGTGTTGGAGATCTCACAGCGTTGCCTCTGTAACGCCAGTTTTTATGTATTTGATGGGAAGTTTTAGCACTGCAGGGTTCTGGGAGGTCCGCTTCTGTGAATCATACCTCCAAAGTCTCTATCCACCTATGAAGTGGCTCTGACGTGGAGTTCTGCCTTGCTCCCTCCTAGAATTGTCTTCGGCGCCCCCATGGTCTGGTGGTTGTTAGTAGTTGTCTCTTCTCTTGATTTTAGCCTCTGCTTTCCGGAGAGACATTGTGGGTTTGCGATTGACCCTTTTGTTTATAACTGTGAGACTCTCCGATGACTGCATTGGGCTTGGCATGTATGCTGAGTTGAAGAGCCTTATTTCAAGTCATGGGTTGGATGTTTTATGAGTTGGGCTCCATTAGGTTCTAGGCCTCAAGTGTCTATTAGCTCTATTATATCTTTTCTTTTATTATGGGCTTTCGCCATATGTGCTTTTTCCCGTTAATGGTATCTCCATATGTGTAGCATTTAAAAAAAAAAAAAAAAAAAAACCTAGAACTCGAAGAAGAAAAAAAAATATAAAAGAATCGAATGAAGAAAGTGCTACGTCATCTTTGTATCATATTGTATAATTATTACAAATAAAAGAAGAATAAATTGACAACAATTCTTTATCTTCTTTTGTTTTTTCAGACGCTTAATATAAAGAAGAATAGACCAAAAACAACACTAAGCGGAAAGCAAGAAAATTGCTATTGGAATTTATTTGTGGACATAGTAGCTAATCAACTGAATTATACGTAAAAATGTCTCGTTTTTCCCTATCTAGCAGATTCGAATCTCCGCACAGATGTTAACGATCTGATTCGCTATCATTTGTTGACAATTTGAAAACCCACTTGTTGAAAAGCAATCTTTTATCACAGATCATTTGGTGGTATGTAGAGATGTTTCTGTTCCTGTTGGAAGTGACAGATTCTGCAAAATCCTTGATGCGTTCCATTGCAACACCTAGTGTTTCTTCTGACATATTTGCAAAGCAAATTCTAAACCAGCCTGGCTCAGAGCAATGACAAGAAGATCCAGGAGAAATATTCAATCCAACTTCACCTAAAATTTTCTTCCACAGCTCCTTCTCTGATTCAAACGTTTGCGTGCTTAAAAGATGCCTCATGTCCACCCAGCAAAACAAGCCGGCATTGCTTTTCAAGCATCTGATTCCTGCATTGTGAAGCCCGGAAACGAGCATTTGTTTCCTCTTTTTTAATCTCTTCTGATTTTCCTTCAAGTATTTTCCAGTAAATTTTTTGTCAGAGAGCATGTTTGAGAGTAGGTACTGAGTTTGGGATGAAACTAAGCCAAAACTTGACATTTTGGTCGCAGCAGAAACTACTGTTTCATTGTTGGAGTAGATCATGCCAACGCGAAAACCTGGTAGCCCTAGATCTTTTGAGAGACTATAGACAATGTGAATGCGGCTCCACATATCGGTATTCTCTAGCTGTCTGTCCATTAGGGCTTCTGCTAAGCTTATGAAGTGAGGGCAGTCAAAAACAGTTCCTGAAAAGATCTCATCGCTTACTATATGAACTCGTTTGGCCATAGCAAAGCTAATAAGTAGGTTAAGCTCATAGCGAGTCATGGATGTGCCTAAAGGGTTTGAAGGATTTACGATCAATATTCCCTTCACTTTCAAGTCGAGTTCTATAGCTTTCTGGTAGGCTTTTTCTAATGCAGGAATGGTAATTCTAAAGCCGTTTGAACTTGAGCAATGTATTGGAACAATTTCAACCTCGGTTCGCCATTTAAGATCTCTGTCAAACCTGCCATATTTTAAAAAATAACCACAAAACTTAGTTGATAAAATTAAACAAAAAAAAAAGCTCTTAATTTTCATTAGCCCTTACTAATTAGAGAGAGAGAACTTACCCAGGGTAGTATGGCGTGGGAAGAAGGAAGGCATCACCGCGTTCAGCAAGGCAAAACATTAGAGTTTCATTAGCAGATGTTGAACCGGCGGTAAGCACAAGCTTGTTTGGATCAAATTTTACTTTGTTTCTTCTTATTTCAGCCATGTACTCCGCTAGTGCCTAAAAAATTATAAGTTCAGGTCAAGAATAAATATGTAAATGAGCATCAAATTAAGCATCCGCTCAATATATATATAGTAGAAATTATTTACATTCTTGAAAGCAGGCAAGCCATGATAGTCTTGGAAGAGAGCTAGTTCTCTAAAGACAGATTCTCCATTTCTCTTAAAACCCACGGAGTCTGGGTTATTTTCTAGCCAAGATTCAAGAAGGTCCAAGGAAAGCTGCAAAAGATGAGAGTCACTGCTGGAGTTATTATATCATGAATGAACAAAAACAAAGAGAGATGCCTTTTTGACTTTACGTAACACATCATTTACATAGAAAAAATTTATTTAAACCTTATTTATTATAGATTTAATATATAAATACGTGTAGGACAAAAATTTTCTAATATTATATATATCTTGAAACAAAGGAGACAGTACATATTGGGTTTGCAAATGCTGCCATATAACATCCATTTTCCTTTTTCTATTTCTAGCAACACATCTTTTGTACATCCAGTCTAATCTTACATGTGAATACGTGGTTGGCTTCCTTCGGCAGTTTGGCTCATCATAAAATAATATAACATAAAATAATTATTTCATTTCTTAACTAAAATGAGAAAACAGTAAATGAAAATTCCTTTTTTTTTTTTTAACTCTAGTCAATTTTAGCAACTGATTGAGAACGTTCAGAACACGGTCAATGCTTTTGGTTCCTAAATCATACATATTTTTGTAGCTCACCTGATTCTCTGCAAGTCCCATCTGAATAATCCCATTTGGATTGTGAAGCTGATGGTATGGATTCTTCTCGTACTCTTGCCACCCTAGGAAGTAGGAAGAGTCTTGCCCATGCGAATCAGAACTAGCTTTATAAGACAACATTTTCACGTCAACTACTCACAAAATATATACTTACGTATATAAGCCCTAAAGATATTTAGATGAACAATCTTATAGAATAGTTAAAGAGAAAGAGAAAGGGTAATAGAGATCAGAAAGCTCATAGGAGATAGGATGCAAGGGTTTGGAGGAAGTGAAGTGATATTTATAAAGGAGGGAGAAAGATAATGGCCCAGAGGGGTCACAGTTCCCCGACAATACGCATCAGTGAATATTGATTGTGCTGACAGAGATAGACTGTTGTTTGTTGAACCCTTTGAAAAATATTGTCTCTGCTTTGTATTCAAAGTCTTTCTCTGCACAGAATTAAAATTTTACACAATTCTTTCTATATCCCCATGGAAAAATGTCCTCATAGCTTAACATGATGATAATGTGATGTCTATTACTTGACTTGAGCTTTGTTCAGTAAATTCGCACTGCTGGTTAATTATTTCTTCATTGAATTTTGTCACCCTTCCATGGTTGTGATTGAGATTATTGTCAAAAAAAAAATATATATATATAATTTATACATGCCATTGAAAATATAATTAGTTGAAGAGTTATAATTAGCTCAATTAATAAAAAAAGTGATGAGCAATTAATTAGAATCAGTTATTAATTTAACGCATAGACGGATTATTCACTAAATTATATTAGTATCATTTATCTTGTTAATAAACATATAATTGAAATATGCATAGTCAACACAGTAATTAAACAAGTGCATCTAATAATTTTATGCAAATTAATGATGATCTTGTATTATAATGGTATAATTATTTAAAAAAAATTAAAATTGAGTCAACTTTAAAATATAACATATTCTTTTAATTTTCCAATTATTTAAATAAATTTTGTAATATATATCAATTATAACACTTCATCATTCTTTTTTTTTTTTTTTCATGATTCTCTGGTTAATTAAGTGGCAGAATTTATCGACATGGCATAAGAAAATTAAAAAAAAATAAAAAAAATTGAACACGTGAAAGCTAATGATGAGGCCGCATTGTTCTTCTATACCTTGGTAATTTCATTTATCTAAAATCCCTGGTGGTTAATATTTTCTAAGTAATTATTTAACTTTAGTTATGAAAAATTTATAATAATTTTAATTATAAAAAATTCATTTTTTCTAGAAAATATAATTTTTATTATATATAAAATAATAAAAAAATAAAAGCTATTTTTAAATTATAGTTAAATTTTCAAAAATTAAAAAATAAATTGTTATTTATTTAAAAAATTGATAATAATATAAATACCAAACTCTGTTTTTTTTTTTTTTTTGTATTTTCTTAAATTATTTTTTTAATTAAAAAAAAAAAGCTACCAAAATCATTCACGAATCAATAGGCACTAATCCTTTCTAATTTTCCAATTTTGCAGTGGATAGAGTTACCGACACACACAACACAATACAGCCATGATTTCTTGTTGGAAAATAACACATCCTCGTGCCAAACGCACACGACAATTCCTTCACTCGATTGACTTCGAAACCTAATTAATTTTATTGCAGACAATATCAATTTCTTTTTCTTTTTTTTTTTTTAATCTTTACGTATTTAATTAATTAAAATTGAATGATTAAAAAAAATTAATATAGTCTATTCTAACTAATTAAGCTAAATTTGGTCTAATAAATCGCAAATTTCAGCGCATACCAAAACATAATATATATATAAAGAGAGAGAGATCAAAAGAGCTTGCCTCCATGGGAAATGGTTCTTATGCAAAATCATGAAAGCAAGGACTAAAACCTTGTTGGAAAGACAGTACGATTTTTTTTTTTTTCTTTTATACATGTAAAAATGAAACCCTGAGCTGAGAGATTGATCAAAGGCATGACAGATATTCTAGCAATTAAACTTTAACTTCAGGGGATCCATGGAGCTACTACCTTATAGTAAGAATCAGGCTGTATGCCGGCTGTTTCGAACATGTCTTGATATCAACATTGAAACTCGGTGGTCCATTTCAGCATGTTCCATGAGAACCCCCAGCCCTCAGAATGAAGAAGGCACAATTTCGGACCCAGAAGCCTGTGACTTGGTCACAGGCTTGCCTGCCGGGTCCCGCTTGTTTCTTTGTCTTCAATTGTCGGCCATCCTTCCTGTCCCTACTCATCTAGACCTCCACATTTTTTAAAAATGTCTAATGGCTAAAAAAAAAAAAAACATCCAAACGTTTTAATTTAATTTTTATAATTTTGAACTAATTATTTAAAAGATAAATTTTATCCAAATTTAAAATTGAAATTAACGATAGCTTATGCGTCATATTATGTAAAATTACTTTTCAATGAATTGTTTAATTCTTTGAGAGATACTTTGGATGATTGAGGCAGACGTTTGAGCAGAAGAGGGAGAAGAGAAAAGGGAATGCAACCATTGTTTTAACTTGAACAAAGTTCAAAATTGTTAGTGGTGAAGCATTTTGTCGAACAGTACCTGATAGATTATTCACATTACATGCACTTTTGAGACAACCAAATGAGATTCAGATATCTCAATTTTCCAACACAGCCATGATCCCTCTTCGCCTTTCAAGCACTAGCACAGAAAACTTCAACATAAATGTTACAATGCAAAAACACAAGAAAAGTACTCGGTTGAAATCCACGTGCTGTAATTCCACCTTAGGATAACTACTGATGTTGTTACTGCCACGTGCTGCAATTGTGTTCATGTTTTCTATCGACTCCAACCTTTCTATTTCACATTGCTTAAGCATCCAAAATCGAGCAAAGAGTCCCCTTAAGGCCTGTGATGCACATTATCTCTTATAAATAGCTTGTATGTTAAATAGTATAAAGAGAAAAAAATTTTATATTGTTAAAATATAAAAAAGTGAAGAAATGACAAAAGTGAAATATGTATAGAATTATATATATATATATATATAAATAAATAAATATTATTTTATTATGACATTTGGTACGTATATGTATGAAATAAAATAATTATCTTATTGTAATTTTCGTAAATAAATTACGAACATATGTGTTTATTAATAAGTAGATATATCTATTAATAAACAGATATGTCAATTCTATACAAACAGTCACAACTGTTTGTATAATTGTCTGTTAATAAATAGATATATCTATTCTATATAAACAGTCACAACTATTTGTATAGGTATCTGTTAATAAACAAATATGTCTTTTACATAAACAGTTGTATCAATTGGAGATAGATAGATGTGTCTATCTAAAAAATGTGCCATAATTTTTAATTCTTTATAAATATGGATAAGGTTTTCAATCCAGTAATATACTACTTCTACTTCTTTTTCTTTTTTTCTAATCTCTCTAAATTCGGTTCGTATAAAGAGTTCTTAAGGAAAATCTTCAGGAATTGCTGTCTGTAGATTTCAAGTTTTGTTGTATCCTAGAGGTATATTGCCATAACCATGCAGCAATCTAGTGAGGGCAATTAATACCTTAAAGATAGTGATTCATCACGCCTCAAAGCCTATTCTACACTCACTGCCTCAACAATTTTAAGGTATTAATCGCAATAGAGTCTAAGGCTGTTTCTGTGATGAATCAAGAGTTCTTAAAACTTGATCATTTTAAGGAACAAATTATGTTCACTGAGAAGGTGAAAGCAGATTAGGAAAAGAAGATGAATTGTCATGCAGAGGTCATATTCTCAATAACTCATCAGATAGGCTAGAAGATTTATTTACCTCTGTCAAGTCTCCAAAGGAAATATGGAATTCATTAGAATTCGAATATAATACAGAAAAAAAGATATAGATAAATTTTTCATTATGAAATATTTTGAATTCTAAATACTTGATAATATGCCTGTTATGGATAAGTCCATGAGTTGCATATCTTTGTTTCAAAGTTTAAGGATTTGAAAGTGGTAGTTCCTAAATCACTACAATTAGGAGGAATAATAACACATCATACTTCTAGTTTGAATGATTATAGGAAGAAATTACTGTATGCCACATATGACTTTTCTCTTAAACAGATTCAGAAACACTTACACAGTAAAAGTTTTTTATGTGATAATTTGTCTTTATGTTGATGACATGCTTATAATTATAAGAAATATAAGCTTATATTATGATGCTAAAGCTCATGATGAATGTGTTAAAGAAGGTAATAAGATTTATGTGCATAAGTCGAAAAACACTTTTATATGCATAAATCCTAATTCATATTGATTGTGTCTATCACTAACTAGGTGGGGATATTGTTAAAAATATTAGAGATAATAAAATTTGTTTAATTTTGAAAAAGTTATGTCTGTTCATTAATAGGCATCAAAA